>NW_026973700.1:235000-237500 GCF_035594125.1 Scylla paramamosain
TCTCTCTCTACCTATCTTTCTTCTTTCTTATCCTTTGTTTTTTCTCTCCTTCCTGTCCTGTGTTGGTTCCCGTCCTTCCTATCTGTCTATATATATCTTTCTTCCCATTGCGCCATCCTTCTTTCTTTTTCTTCCTTCCTACTGAAAATTATTACTTCTGGCAGGTCCCTTGGGAGGAGAGTCTGCGGCCCAACTAATGCCTTGTTTAGGAGATTTCAACCCCATATTCTGCAGGCCTCATTCCCCCTCCCTCCCTCCCTCCCTCCGTCTCCTCAATGTTCCAATCTCCTTCTTCCTCCTCTTCCTTCTCTTCCTTTTCCATCTCCCTTCTCTTGTTCTGAATCTCGGCTCCGTTCCTTCATTTTGTTTTTTTTTACCATATTTTTTAGTCCTTTTGCCATGTTTTGCATCTCTATTCGTTGGTTTCTTTTGTATCTTCCCCATTTATCTACGTTATCATTACTTCAACCTCTTCCATCTTCTTCCCGTCTTCTCTTTCCTTTCTTCTCTTCAGGTTTTGTCCTATTTTTTTCATCTTCCCTTCATTTTTTTTTTTTCATGTTCATTTGTTTTCTTTTACATTATTCCATATTTTCGTTTATCATTCGCCTTTGAACTTTTTTCCTTTTTTTTCTTTTCTGCCCACTTTTTTTTTTCTCTCTCTCTCTCTTCTCTCGACGTTCCACCCAACTATTCTACCGTTTTCCTCTCTCTTTCTTGTCTTGCCTCCTCCAGCCTCCTCCTCTCTGTGGTACTCTTCCCCATCCTTCTTGAGCCTCACAATTCCTCTCCCCACTAAATACCTTCCCCTAAGACCCATAATCTCCGTGATTTCCCTTGAACTTTCCCTAACTCCTCGTAAACTTTTCCCCAAAGCTCATTACACTTTGGTATATTTCCCCTACACTCTCCCCCAAATACCCCCTGACTGGGCCTACGCCCAAAATCCCCATAGATATTTTTATTCTACACTGGATCCCCGCACTAACTTTCCACAGACTTCCTAACACCTTCTGTTCGTTTCCTCTCTCCCTCTTAGTGAGTCCCTATAACTTTTTATTTGTTCCAGACTGGCTCCAAAATTTTCCACAAATTTCCATAAAGGTTTCCCGGGGTTCTTGTGTTCCTTTCCTGCGTGTGGGGGGCGTCCTTCACGTCCCCGGCACATCAAGGGCCTTTCATGATCCCAGCAGGACTCGCCATCCTTTTTCTTTGTTCCACACTTGACAAATAAACAGATTTGATGAGTTTCCTTCCTTTATTCGAAGTTAGATCATAGACTTTTTTTCTTCTTACTGAAAGATTAGGCATTTTCATATTTTCATATTCGTACATAAGTCATGCAATATTTCAGCTCTTTTTTTTTCTTTTTATCATATTTTCTTCACACCTTTTTCTCTCCTTTATGGGAAAATTTGTCTTGCAGTTTTCATTCTTCCTCAGCAATGGAATAAGTAGTTTTGTTTATCATTTTTATTCGTAAATGAGCGATGCATGCTTGTAGCTCTGTAGACCACATTCTACAGAACTACAACGAGGAAGATAAAGGCAAGGAAAGGAGGAATAGAGGCGTGAGTGGCTTGGTGGATGAATGGAAACATGGAAGGAGAGAACGGGGAAGAGGGAAAAAGAGAAGAAGCAGGAGAGTAGATGTGATGGATTAACTCTGAGTGAATGAAGGTCTGCAACGTGATGGAGGGAGGCAAGCGGGAGGGACGTGGGAGGGGAAGGGAAGGAGGGAGGGAGGAAGGAAGAAGGGGCGGGAGATGAAGAATGAGAGATGGAAGGAAGGGAGAGGGAAGAGAGAAAAACATTCGTCTTATCTTGATGAATTTTAGCTTCATTGGGTGTTGTGAAAGTCTTCAAGAACGTTTTCATGATTCCAGTGGTAAAAAAAAAAATAAGGTTTTTGCATCATTAATTGAGGAAAAACTGAAAAAAAAAACTAATATTAATGATGACTAAAAAATATTCCTTATGAGAGAGCAACGCGTTTCAGAATACTAGACTTTTTTATTTTTTTTATTTATTTTTTTTTTTACTTTCATATATTTCTTTATTTTCTTCTTGTTTTTTTTTGTTTTTTTTGGGGGGCTTTACTTATGCTTTTTGACACTTTAATTTTTTGTCTGGTTTCTGTGTCCGATGTTGACGATGATGTATTCCCTGTACAGCGCAGTGTGTTCTTAACAGTAAGCAGTGACTTACAATATAAGGCACGCATATATTATTCACAATATCACAACGGAAAAAGATGCGACCTTTCTCTCCCTTTCGTTTTCACTGTTACTCTTGGCAATCGAGTTTTATTGTTGCTTCTTTTCATGCCATTGTACGCTGGATATTACCTTGTTTTGTGTTGCTTTATCTCTTGACCTATCATGGTTCCTGCTACTCTCACCCCCTTCCCGCCACCACCACTACTTACACCTCCTCCTCCTCCTCCTCCTCCTCCTCCTCCTCCTCCTCCTTCTCTTCCTCCTCCACTGTGCTGTACTCC
>NW_026973700.1:242500-245000 GCF_035594125.1 Scylla paramamosain
CTGAAATGTTGACTTTGTCAGACTTAAACACCTAAAAGATATAGACTGTGATGAAACTTTGAACTTTTGGACCTTATCACACACATTGAAAAATACTACACGTTTTTTTATTTATTGTAATAAAATTTTGAACATTTCGAACTTAACACAGCCTCACTTTTAAGAAACTAGATTCTAATGGAACTTTAAACTTATCGCACGTAACTCAACAGCCATCATTCTTAAGTATCCAAATTGTAAGAAAACTTTGATGAAATTTTGTACTCAGTACATCTACGAGTATATACTTAAGAAACCAAATTATAATAAAAGTTAAAAAAAAAAAAAAAAATTCGTACCAAGCACAACTAAATACCTCAAGGTTCAATTTTGTGACGAGACACTGAACTTCACTGCCACACTTCAAGATCCAAACTTGCAGGATCAAGGTCACAGCTCACGATACATTTTGGACCTACCTAAAAGCCAGCAAGATACACAAGCTGTTTGATGGGATGAGAAGCCATGTGAGGAACGAAACAAGAAAAAAAAAATGAAATATTGACTTTTAAGTTTGTTTATGGGATTAGAAACCTTACACTCTGGTTTTGCTTTTTTTTTTCTTTTCTTTTTTGTTTTGTTTTTGTCTCATCTTTTCTTTCTTCCTGATTTTCATTCTTATTTTTATTTGTTATTCCCATTGTTGTTGTTGTTGTTGTTGTTGTTGTTGTTGTTGTTGTTGTTGTTATTCATTTGTTGTTTTATATACTTCTCTTTTTCTTTTCATTGTTTTCTTGTTCTTGTTCATATTCATGTTTTCCTTCTTTTTGCTTTCCTCCACCAACTTATTCATCCTTTCCTCTCCTCTCCTTTCCTCTCCTCTCCTCTCCTCTCCTCTCATACCCTCTCCTCTCATAACCTCTCCTCTCTCCTCTTCCTCTCAGCATACATATTAATCATCAGCGAAACATTCTAAAAATCCCTCAGTAGGTGACTCGACTTTCGTGAAGCCGTGCGTCTCACAGGTGGATCTTAAAAACTTACTTGGATCTCCTCAGCCTTTTTAGGGAGCAAGTGGAAAAGGCTTGTGGACACCAACAAGGCGGTGAATGGACACGAGAAATTAATACCCGTTAAAAGTGGAGTGATAGAGATGCTCGGGGACGGAAAAAGATCGGACAAAGATAAGAAGCCAAGGCCGAAAGTCCCGTGTTACAGTACGGGGCGAGCGGCCTTAGGGGAGATGAGGGCAATGTCCGGTGATAAGGCGAATTATTTCAAGATGAATGGAGGGGAATGGCAAAGAGGTGGTGACAAAAGAAGCCTCGTTGGCATCATGAGCACCTTCCCGTGATGGCGGCGGCCGGGTTGGGAAAGAAACATCAAAGGAAACAACGATAATATTCATGTAAAGGGGAGGTGTAACAAATCAGGGGGTGAGGGGGAAGTCTGCGATTTTTCGGGTTGTAAATGCGAGATTCACAGGAATGACGCGATGCTTCTCTAAAATAAATGCCTGGAAGAGAGAGAGAGAGAGAGAGAGAGAGAGAGAGAGGGAGAGATCTGGGGGGGAGACAAACAAATACGAAGTCAGCCAGCTAAATAGACAGACAAACAGATATACAGCCATCCACCCACCCACCCCACACACACACACACACACACACACACACACACACACACACACACACACACACACACACACACACATACAAAGAAGCAGAGAGACAAACACTACAGCATAAAAAAGAAAATAAATAAATAAGGATTAAAGACGATAATTTCAGGACGTTCTTAGCAACACCATTAACGACAACACCACCACCACCACCACTACCACCACCAACAACAACAACAACAACAACAACAAAGACGTAAACGCGCATGCATCATCATCATTTTCACTGCAGGAAACTCAACATTGAACTCGTATTTACAGGAGAGTTGCTTTATACCTCCTTTATCTCTCCATGTAAAACTTATTGACGGTGAAAACTTTTGTAGCAGCGGGTGAGGCGGAGAGGTAGAAGAGACGTGGTGTTTTTGTTTTAGCGTGGTGTCCCCCGGGGTGGAGCCAACCAGGGATCTGTCACGCTTCATCGTGCCGCGTCTCCGTCCCCAGTCCTCCAGCAGCCAGCTCTCTCCCGCTACCCTGCCAGATGCAGTCGCTTTTTCCTGTCCCTTGCTTCACCTTATTGCCTTTCTCTCTTTCCCCCTTCTGTCTTTTTCCATAGCATATATTGGTTCTCTTCTTCGTTTTCTTATTCTACCCTTCCGTCCGCGTATTGTGTTTTCTTCGATATTTCGTCTTTTTATCTTCTTCTTCTTCTTCTTCTTCTTCTTCTTCTTCTTCTTCTTTTCTTTTATTTCTCCTCGTAGTCTGGATGGCGTCTGTTCTCGTCGTCGCCATTCCTTGTATTTCTTTTCCGTCCCCTTCAACCCAAAGACTCCTCCTCTCCTCCTCCTCCTCCCCCTCCTCCTCCTCCTCCTCCTCCTCCTCCTCCTTCTCCTCTAGCAGTCT
>NW_026973700.1:247500-257500 GCF_035594125.1 Scylla paramamosain
TTTGATCTTGAAAGATTTTGACACTTTCTATTAATGAAGGAGTTTTCGGCCAGTTAGAGAAAAGACTTAGTACGATTCCGGGCAGAAATATAAAGCGCATGAAATTCAGGTGATGGAAGGCTCAAATATCTTTTGTGGGCCACCTCTTCATCATGTATAGCATGGAAACAGGCTGTGTTAAACCAGGGCTTGAAAAGTTTAGGTAGAGAGAAAGAGTGAGGAATGTACGCCTCCAAGTCAGACACTATTACCTCTGTTATGTGTTCAGCACACAGAGACGGGTCTCTGACACGGAAGGAAAATCAGCAAAATACCTCCTCAGGTCCCCCAACTAGCAGATGGAAAACGCTTGAGGCATCTCCGCCTTTGGGGATCCTGAGAAGGGACTGGAGCGATAGGACAAGATACAGATATGAGATTGTGATCGGAGGAGCCCAACGGAGGAGAAAGGGTGACAGCATAAGCAGGATTAAAGGTTAGGAAAGAAATCAAGAATGTTGGACGTATTCCCAAGACGGTCAGGAAAACGAGTAGGGTGTTGCACTAGTTGTTCTAGGTCGTGGAGGACAGCAGAGTTGAAGACTAGTTCACCAGGATGGTCAGTGAAATGAGATGAAAGCCAAAGCTGGTGGTGAACATTGAAGTCTCAAAGAATGGAGATCTCCGCAAAAGGGAAGAGTCAGAATGTGCTCCACTTTGGAAGATAAGTGGTCAAAAAATTTCTCATAGTCAGAGGAGTTAGGTGAGAAGTATACAGCACAGGTAAATTTAGTTTGAGAGTGACTCTGTAGATGTAGATGGTGGAAAGCTCGGAAGATTCAAGAGTGTGGGCACGAGAAAAGGTTAAGTCGTTGCGCACATAAACGCAACTTCCAGCTTTGGATCGAAAATGAGGATAGAGAAAGTAGGAGGGGAACAAAATTTGTTACCATCAGTTGCCTCAGACTCCTGTGTTTCAATGATGAAAAGATGCGGTTTAGTAGAGGAGAGGTGATGTACTATATATTGAAAATTAGATGTAAGGCCGGGTATGTTGCAGAAGTTAATGAAGAAAATGTTGAGGGGTATGTCAAGACACTTAATTTCGATACCAGAAGAGCAATCCGACCTCGGGACATTTGTGGTCCCTTCCCCAGATGGAGACTCCGAGGCTGGTGTAGGAGTCGCCATATTACTTTAGAACTTTGAGTGAAGGGTGTGTGTGCATATAGTTTTGTGTGAAGGAAGAAAGTTGTCTTTAGAGAGCAGGCTGTGACCGCCCCCGTGTTGTGAGACACAAAGGGAAACGTTCAGTGAGGTCACAGCTGGGTTATTGATAAGATCACAGAGCTTCAGACATCACTGGGAGTAATTATCGTTTCGGCAGGTGTCTACTGCCTCCTCCTGTAGTGTTACGTAGGCAGCAGATTCCCTCGGTATAGAATACTACCAACATGTATTCTAGGATATGTTTGTGTTTCCTATGTAATTCCAAGATCTTTTTTTTTTTTGTAATATATATTACTGTATTTATTGGTTGAACTTCGACCATTTGACCATTAGATGACGGCACGACAGTAATTGTTTCGTCACCTGAGTAGCTCTAGACGCTATTACCGAACGGAAATTAAAGTGCAAACACTAAAATATTTGAAATATTTGATTACTAAGAGGTATGTTTCGAAACTTGTACCTGACAATTTCATAACGCTCAGAGAAATTATTCTAGTTTGAGGAATAAATCTAATAATTTTCAGTGTTTTGGAGGGTGAGAATAAGTCATTGTACAGCTGCCTGTGTGAAGTGAGTGAGTGTGTGTGGGATTATAGTTTGTCTGAAGATGATGTGAGATGTGTTTGTACCTGCCACGTGTATCAAGGCAAATTATTTTATTTATTTTCTCATAGGGATTTTATAAGTCACATATTGTTGCTGCTTGTTTCACACATTCTGCTTTTTGACTAATTCTCCTGCAATCACTTACAACGTTTGACTCACCTCCTACTGGTCTCTTAAGTGGTCTTGTATTCTGGGAAGAAAAGTATCAACTTTTTATTCTTTTTCTGTGTATCCATGATATATATATATATATATATATATATATATATATATATATATATATATATATATATATATATATATATATATATATATATATATATATATATATATATATATATATATATATAATTAAGTGTGTATGGTTAGTGTGTGTCTGCTAGTCGTGTTCATTTTGCTTAAGGGAAATATTTATTAATAAAGGGATGGAAAGATCACAGGTCATATACTGAAACTCAGTTTAAATTGATGACGTGTTTAGTCTTGCATTATTAATATTTTGTACACTGAAATTTAGGTGAGGGCAATGATGGAGTACCTTCTTCGTTTACTTCTATGGATTATGTTGTTCCTTACATAGTGAGGGTCGGTGCTTAGTGATGTATTAATTACTGGTGATATTTTGTACGTAGAAATGTAGAAGTGAAGGATTAGATGTGGTGCCCTCCTCGTGTACTTGTATCTTCTACAGGGTAACCTTTTGATCCTGGAGAGGGAAAGGTCATAGTATTGTTCCTTATATAAAGTGCGGGTCGCGTTACGCCTGTCTGAGGGACGATGATGTTTTGTAGCAGCCTGGAGGGAAGGGGGGCGGCAGTATTATTTCTCCTTTGTTTCATACTCGACGGTGAATGAAGCTTGTGGTGCACTCTTGTAGGTGGAAATACGTTGTTTGTCGCTGCAAAAATAATAATGCATAGTTTATCCAGTATGTTAGGGGAGGGTAAATAGGTTACTCGAGTCGGAATGAAGTGATGTTTGTTGGCTTATCAGACACGTGTATTCAGGATGTCAAAGATGAAGGGAATGTATGTTGCCTTTTCCACGTTAGTTAGACCAAAGTAGATTTGATTTCCTGTTATCAGTTTGTATTTTCTCTTAGAGGAAGTAATTGCTGACGACGAGGTGAGGCAAAAAGTGTGAGTTTCTGAGGTCGAATGAAGAAAAGTTATGTTGCTAAATTTATATCTTGTCCAAGGTGATTTTCTTTCTTGTTTAGTATAAGTAAAAATATTTTATCAAGTAAGATATCATTGAATGAGACGAGTGGATTCCAGCGTTCCAGTGAAGAAAAGGCAACATTATTTCCTCTTATCCATTATGTGAGTATGTAGGTTTTGCTCACGTGTAAATAACAATAATGTAAGGAAGGCAGTGTTTATTGACCAAAGGCATGGGTGGATCCCGGGGGTCAGGAGTGCGGAGAAGTAATCTGTTGCTTTTTTCACAGTTTGGGGTGATGAAGGCTTTCGCTCTCTCGTTTATGTGAAAATAATCGGTGAGGTGAGGTGGTGTGGCTTTGGCAATAACACGTGTGAAGGAAACTTAATTGTTATTTTCATCCACTTCATATGAAATTGTTTTTTTCTTCTTGTTTAAGGTTTTTTGTTCAGTGGCGTGAGTGTGTTGTACAGTTCAGAAGTGGAGAAAATGTCTTTTAAGCATTTTCTGGGAATTTTTTTTTTCTTATGCATACCAAAATAATAAGGCGAGGTAGTGTGTCTTGGTCAAACAAACGCATGAAAGGAGTGGGTTTCTGAGTTCAGGAGAGAAAGAAAATGATCTACTGTTTTCGTCTGTTCTCTGCGAAATACTTCTTTGTTCTCGCATGAATACACTGAAAATAAAGAAATTAAAGGTTCCCCTCTCAGGTGAGCTGGTGGGCAGGTGAGGTCAGGGTCACAGGAGAGAAAGAGGGATTAATACTTTTCTCTTACGTTAATAAGGAAATAATGGTATGAACTTTGGTTTAAGAGGAAGAAAACTTCCAGAGCTTTCAAAAATGGTATGAACTTTTGATTAATGTCAAGAAAAGACCTGTGTCTCCCACTACCACGCACCAACAAACATAACTTTTTATTTTCATTTCACATTAAGTTATAAGGCAGATTTTTTTTTTCATGTTTTTTTAATCTTTTTTTTTCGCCTAGTATACATTTTTATGTTTATTTACTTTAGAACTTAATGTTGCTTTACAATTTAGTGGAAATGTATGTGTTGCATTTAAACAGTGCGAAATGTCTTTTTCTTTTTCTGCTTCACTCAATTATTTGCATTTGTTTAGTTAGTTTGTTTGTATAAGAAGCGTTTTTCTTTTCATTACAGTGCTGCGAAGATTGATGCTCTCTGTTCACAGCAAATTTGGAATGCGGTACTGTTAAGTTTTCAACTCTGCGTGTTTATTTATTTACTTATTTATTTATTTATTTATTTATTTATTTATTTATTTTGCTTATATATATTTTTTTTTTCATAGTTTTCACTAGGGTTGGGTATGAGTATGAGTTGAGTATCTATTTTAGGCTTTGGATTTAGATGAAGAATTGGAAATGGGATGCTATTATTATTTTTATTGTTATTGTTATTATTATTATTATTATTATTATTATTATTATTATTATTATTATTATTATTATTATTATTATTATTATCTTTTGTTCAGTTGGGTTTGCTCCGGTCCAGAGCCTCCTTATATTGGCATAGTGGGTTCAGCGGCGCACCGTGAGTTGCCACCATGCCAATACAAGGAGGCTCTGGACCCGAAACAAAGCCAGCTCCCCTGAAGATGTAGGTGAAACCGGTCGTGAATAAACTCAACTCCATATACCTCCATTATTATTATTATTATTATTATTATTATTATTATTATTATTATTATTATTATCATTATTATTATTATTATTGCAGTTGTATTTTTAATTAATATTGATGATTTTTGTTTCTTTATCTATCCATATTTCTCTCTCTCTCTCTCTCTCTCTCTCTCTCTCTCTCTCTCTCTCTCTCTCTCTCTCTCTCTCTCTCTCTCTCTCTCTCTCGTTTAAAGAAAATAGTTTATGTATGTAATTTAGGTAATATTTTAAGCGCTACATTTTGATTAAATATTGAGAACTTGAACCTAATATATTGTTAAGTATTGTTGTTGAGTAGTATGTATTTGTTTATTTTGTTTTATTGTTGCGAAATACAACTTCTCTGTTTTTCAATTTAGTTCAGTGAAGAATTTAAATGTTACATGTAGACGAAATGTGGGGAAGCTGGCTTTATTTTATTGTGCATTGGAGTGTAAAATTTTATGTATGCATTTATTTATTCATTCTTTTTATTTCTACATGTGTATTTTTATTTTCACTCATTTTCTTCACAGGTGAGCGGGAATTCCCACGAAATGTTGAATTTGGATGTGTTGTGTCACGTGTCTGTGTGGAGCTACAGGCACTTGTTTATTTGCTCTTTTGTATTTGTAGAGATATTTTTTCTTTTTTTATTAAATCATTATTTTCACTTCTGTGACTAATTAAGACTAGATAGGTGTAAGATTTCAACGTATTTCGTTTTCTTCTATTTTCTTCTCTTTTGTCCTTTTGTCTTGTTTTTGTATGTGGAATTACTTGCACTTGTTTATCTGTATGTATTCCTTTATTTGCCAGTTTTGCTTTGAGCGCTGCACGGAACTTTATGACACCAAGTAGCACAGGATTGTTGCCAGAGACAGAGAGAGAGAGAGAGAGAGAGAGAGAGAGAGAGAGAGAGAGAGAGAGAGAGAGAGAGAGAGAGGGGGGGGGGAGGAGGGGAGTACATAACGTGTGGTGAAGGACGTTACTGCCTCCTATTAAATCTTTTTTTTTTTTTTTTTTTTTTTTATGTAGGAAGGATACTGGCCAAGGGCAACAAAAATCTAATAAAAAAAATGCCCACTGAAATGCCAGTCCCTAAAAGGGTCAAAGCAGTGGTCAAAAATTGGTGGATAAGTGTCTTGAAACCTCCCTCTTGAAGGAATTCAAGTCATAGGAAGGTGGAAATACAGAAGCAGGCAAGGAGTTCCAGAGTTTACCAGAGAAAGGGATGAATGATTGAGAATACTGGTTAACTCTTGCGTTAGAGAGGTGGACAGAATAGGAGTGAGAGAAAGAAGAAAGTCTTGTGCAGCGAGGCCGCGGAAGGAGGGGAGGCATGCAGTTAGCAAGATCAGAAGAGCAGTTAGCATGAAAATAGCGGTAGAAGACAGCTAGAGATGCAACATTGCGGCGGTGAGAGAGAGGCTGAAGACAGTCAGTTAGAGGAGAGGAGTTGATGAGACGAAAAGCTTTTGATTCCACCCTGTCTAGAACAGCAGTATGAGTGGAACCCCCCCAGACATGTGAAGCATACTCCATACATGGACGGATAAGGCCCTTGTACAGAGTTAGCAGCTGCGGGGGTGAGAAAAACTGGCGGAGACGTCTCAGAACACCTGACTTCATGGAAGCTGTTTTAGCTAGAGATGAGATGTGAAGTTTCCAGTTCAGATTATAAGTAAAGGACAGACCGAGGATGTTCAGTGTAGAAGAGGGGGATAGTTGAGTGTCATTGAAGAAGAGGGGATAGTTGTCTGGAAGATTGTGTCGAGTTGATAGATGGAGGAATTGAGTTTTTGAGGCATTGAACAATACCAAGTTTGCTCTGCCCCAATCAGAAATTTTAGAAAGATCAGAAGTCAGGCGTTCTGTGGCTTCCCTGCGTGATATGTTTACCTCCTGAAGGGTTGGACGTCTATGAAAAGACGTGGAAAAGTGCAGGGTGGTATCATCAGCATAGGAGTGGATAGGACAAGAAGTTTGTTTTAGAAGATCATTAATGAATAATAAGAAGAGAGTGGGTGACAGGACAGAACCCTGAGGAACACCACTGTTAATAGATTTAGGAGAAGAACAGTGACCGTCTACCACAGCAGCAATAGAACGGTCAGAAAGGAAACTTGAGATGAAGTTACAGAGAGAAGGATAGAAACCGTAGGAGGGTAGTTTGGAAATCAAAGCTTTGTGCCAGACTCTATCAAAGGCTTTTGATATGTCCAAGGCAACAGCAAAAGTTTCACCAAAGTCTCTAAAAGAGGATGACCAAGACTCAGTAAGGAAAGCCAGAAGATCACCAGTCGAGCGGCCTTGACGGAACCCATACTGGCGATCAGATAGAAGGTTGTGAAGTGATAGATGTTTAAGAATCTTCCTGTTGAGGATAGATTCAAAAACTTTAGATAAGCAGGAAATTAAAGCAATAGGACGGTAGTTTGAGGGATTAGAGCGGTCACCCTTTTTAGGAACAGGTTGAATGTAGGCAAACTTCCAGCAAGAAGGAAAGGTAGATGTTGACAGACAGAGCTGAAAGAGTTTGACTAGGCAAGGTGCAAGCACGGAGGCACAGTTTCGGAGAACAATAGGAGGGACCCCATCAGGTCCATAAGCCTTCTGAGGGTTTAGGCCAGCGAGGGCATGGAAAACATCATTACGAAGAATTTTAATACGAGGCATGAAGTAGTCAGAGGGTGGAGGAGAGGGAGGAACAAGCCCAGAATCGTCCAAGGTAGAGTTTTTAGCAAAGGTTTGAGCAAAGAGTTCAGCTTTAGAAATAGATGTGATAGCAGTGGTGCCATCTGGTTGAAGTAGAGGAGGGAAAGAAGAAGAAGCAAAGTTATTGGAGATATTTTTGGCTAGATGCCAGAAATCACGAGGGGAGTTAGATCTTGAAAGGTTTTGACATTTTCTGTTAATGAAGGAGTTTTTGGCTAGTTGGAGAACAGACTTGGCATGGTTCCGGGCAGAAATATAAAGTGCATGAGATTCTGGTGAAGGAAGGCTTAAGTACCTTTTGTGGGCCACCTCTCTATCATGTATAGCACGAGAACAAGCTGTGTTAAACCAAGGTTTAGAAGGTTTAGGACGAGAAAAAGAGTGAGGAATGTACGCCTCCATGCCAGACACTATCACCTCTGTTATGCGCTCAGCACACAAAGACGGGTCTCTGACACGGAAGCAGTAGTCATTCCAAGGAAAATCAGCAAAATACCGCCTCAGGTCCCCCCAACTAGCAGAGGCAAAACGCCAGAGGCACCTTCGCTTAGGGGGATCCTGAGGAGGGATTGGAGTGATAGGACAAGATAAAGATATGAGATTGTGATCGGAGGAGCCCAACGGAGAAGAAAGGGTGACAGCATAAGCAGAAGGATTAGAGGTCAGGAAAAGGTCAAGAATGTTGGGCGTATCTCCAAGACGGTCAGGAATACGAGTAGGGTGTTGCACCAATTGCTCTAGGTCATGGAGGATAGCAAAGTTGTAGGCTAGTTCACCAGGATGGTCAGTGAAGGGAGAGGAAAGCCAAAGCTGGTGGTGAACATTGAAGTCTCCAAGAATGGAGATCTCTGCAAAAGGGAAGAGGGTCAGAATGTTCTCCACTTTGGAAGTTAAGTAGTCAAAGAATTTCTTATAGTCAGAGGAGTTAGGAGAGAGGTATACAGCACAGATAAATTTAGTATGAGAATGACTCTGTAGTCGTAGCCAGATGGTGGAAAACTCGGAAGATTCAAGAGCGTGGGCACGAGAGCAGGTTAAGTCATTGCGCACATAAACGCAGCATCCAGCTTTGGATCGAAAATGAGGATAGAGAAAGTAGGAGGGAACAGAAAAGGGGCTACTGTCAGTTGCCTCAGACACCTGAGTTTCAGTGAGGAAAAGAAGATGAGGTTTAGAAGAGGAGAGGTGGTGTTCTACAGATTGAAAATTAGATCTTAGACCGCGAATGTTGCAGAAGTTAATGAAGAAAAAGTTGAGGGGGGTGTCAAGACACTTAGGGTCGTCGACGGAAAGGCAGTCCGACCTGGGGACATTTATGGTCCCCTCCCCAGATGGGGACTCCGAGGCTGGTGTAGGAGTCGCCATGATTTTAAAATTTTTTTTTTTTTGGAGTGAAGGGTGTGTGTGTTATTAGGTGCTTGTAGTTTTGTGTGGAGGAAGAGAGTTGTCTTTAGAGGGCAGGCTGTGACTACCCCCTTGTGTTGTGAGACACAAAGGGAAACGTTCAGTGAGGTCACAGCTGGGTTTAATGATAAGTTCACAGCACCCCCTGAACAGTGCTTTAGACCTCACTGGGAGTAATTATTGTTTCGGCAGGTGTCTACTGCCTCCTCCAGAGATCTAATCTACGCGCGCTCTGCATTAACAACAAACATCAAATCAACGTGGGCAATGGAATTAGAGCGAAAGTGAAGTAGTATGCAATAAAGGACAATAAACGGGTATAGTCACACTAAAATTGCCCTTCGTATGGGTACAAAAAAAAAAAAAATATATATATATATATATATATATATATATATATATATATATATATATATATATATATATATATATATATATATATATATATATATATATATATATATATATATGTGTTAAAGTGGAACTCAGTCTTAGTAACACCACATTAGCTTACTGGGTTAAAGAAGGAAAGAGTGCTTGGCCAAAGGAACAACAGAACAATAACAAGAAGAGAAGGAGGGGAATAAAGAAGAAGAAAAAGCGAGCATATCCAAGAGAAACGAAGGGAAACAACTTTTTAGGGAAACACTTTTAGTAAAGTAACTTTCTAAATTAAAAAGAAAGAGTGTATGACCAAGGGGACAACAGAACAAGAACACTAACGAGAACAAGAAGAGGAGGAGGAAGAGAAAGAAGAAGAAGAGTGCATGTCCAAGAGAAAATAAGAAGGAAAGCAAAAGCATTAAAAAAAATGAATGAAGACAAGAGAATATGAAAAAAAAAAGGTGAAATATTTCTGAAATAAGCGAATACAGGGGAAATTTAAAGATACCAAGTAAAAAAAAAGGAAAAGTACATGGGTAAGAAAATAGATAAAATGGAATGGAACAGAAGAAGAGACGAAAGATAAAAAAAAAAACAGTAAATATGGAATGAAAGAATAGAATGAGAGATGGTACCAAATTTAAGAATGAAAAAAAATGCATATTGAAGAGAACAGAAAAAGGAGAGAAAGAGAAAAAGGGAAGAAATAAAAGACGTGGAAAATGAAGAACGATGAGGAATACCTTTGGAAGGAAGGAGCAGAAAGGAAAGATGAATATTCGAAATTTAAGAAGGAAAGAGAGCGTAGCCAAGGGAAAAGAGGAAGAAGGAAAGGAAATGATGAA
>NW_026973700.1:265000-360000 GCF_035594125.1 Scylla paramamosain
AGCTATCGTGTCAAGCTACTGTGCCATGTACAGTAACTAGTGTTTGTGGGGGAGGGTATTACTGCTTATTGGTATGGTAATGTGTTGTATGTGTGCTCGTGTTCCTAACGCAGGAGGGGGCACAGTATGGTGGTATATACAGGCATTGTAGGGCGGCCTTCCCTGTCGTTGGGTTGTTCTGATGTAATTTTGCAAGTTTTGTTTCTGAAAAGGAGGGTTTGATTTTTTTTTTTTTTTCTGCAGTGGTCGTATATTTAACTTAGTATCAAGAACTAGCTCACTTCACTGCAGTTTGTCATCGGGTAAATTACTAGATTAGCAGCGCGGCTCTCATTTCCTATTTTTTTTTTTTTTTTCGGCTTGTAACCCCTACAATGTTGGGGACCTGGTGGGAAAGCGGGGTTTTTGGGTAGGGAGCCAAAATAAGTCTAAATACCGCCTCTTACCACCAAAAACAAGTAGGGAGCTGCCTGCTGCTAGTGTTATGATGACCGCCATGTTTACTTATCATGGTACTTGAATATCCACTTGTGTTTATACTTTACTATGCTACACTCGTCCAAGGCTAGCAATTATTTTCTGCAATTAGTGTTCATACCTGTGGCAATATTCCCGATTGTGTTCCAGGAAATCATTGTGAGATGTCGGAAGTTGTACCTAATTAGCCATCAAATGAATAATAACCTTAAACTGTTGCACTGCGTTGTCGACATTTCCAAGAGTTCCCCAGACAGAGGCACCGCCCCGCCAGTCGACAACCTCGGCATAATGACGTGTTTTTACTCCCTCAGTGTCCACATTTCACGAGCTTCATTTTCGAATTGTATCGGTTGATATTAAATAGCGACTTCATGTTGCACTAAAAGACACTAACATTTAAATAATAATAACGATTGATTCATTGCGTGTTTTAAGACGAGCGAACTACCAAGAGCCATCTTACTACCTCTCACCCCATCACTAGCGCGTTGGAGGGGGAGTTGATGCCTCTCCCTCCCTCCCTCCCTCCCTCTCTGCTCGAAGACTGTCACGCAGCGGCAAGTATTCGTTGTGTTGTGAATATTGGCGTCAGTGTCACGGGGCGGCGTCGGTGTGGCAGGAAAGCAACACGTGGTGTAGGTAGGTAGGTACCGTGACGCGGCCGCTGCAGGTGAGGTCTGAAAACTGGTGGAAATGAAGCAGTATCTGTTGGGGTTGTTAGGTAATAATGGCGGGTTAAATAGAGGTGGCTTACTTCCACCCCTCCTCCCAAACCCCCTACTTTCACCACTCTTCCGTCCTCACTCCCCTCTAAATATTGGGGAGCTTTTAGAACGAGTGGTTGTCACCAGGTGGCAGCACAGACACAAATTCTTCTCTCACATACAAGCAATATCAGATATACCTACAGATATACCCTATCCATGAAGCCCTCAAAAATATGTGGCCTCATGCTGGTCACCATCTTCTCTGTTGATAACACCGAGTGACTTCACATGCACTGAGGATCTTTGCAGGCTGCTGAGTGGTGGTGGTGGTTGCTGGTGTCCAGGTGTGGGAATACGTGTCAAGTCACCGACCCCTCCCAGCACTGGCCAAACTCTCTCTCTCTCTCTCTCTCTCTCTCTCTCTCTCTCTCTCTCTCTCTCTCTCTCTCTCTCTCTCTCTCTCTCTCTCTCTCTCTAGAGTGAAATAGTTATCCAAACAGCCTATTAAAGAGAGAGAGAGAGAGAGAGAGAGAGAGAGAGAGAGAGACGAAGGGGAGGGAAGGCCCACAGCCAAAACGTGTGAATGGATTTACTTGATCCCCTTCCTTTGAGTGAACTGCCGCCCTTCGTATGGAAACCTTTACTTGTTAAGTTAATCCACCAAAGATTAGAAGATGTGGAAGGTTGAGTGGAAAAAGACCTGCCCTGGGCCCATCATTTTTGTGAGTGACTTTTACCTGAGACGAGGGTGTGAAAAAATTAGTTATCCATCTTGTCCTACCTGGTGATGAACTCTTTTAACTACTAGTACTTATCACATCTTTCCTGACTCCCAGACCATCATGAAGCATTTCTTTTCTTTCACAGCCGTGTCTATGCACTATACTGGCTAGAAATTGCACAATCTGCTTCTTTAGTTGTTTCCTTTCTTGAATGTGCATATAAATGTTTTCAGCTGTGCATTCCATGCTGTGTAATGTTGTAGTGAATGGTTAAATTCTAGACTAAGTTGTGAGTCAAACATGTATCAAGCAGCAGGAGTATTGATGTGTGCGTTTTCCCTGCAGGTGGTAACACGGAGAGCAAGTGGAAGAAACCTTGGGAGACTTCCATGACTCAGGAACAATCACACCTCACTGGGAGCCTTGTGACTGATAGGTGGTTCAGGTGAATACTGTATTTTGTTGGCACAATTGAGAATTCTCTGCCCAAAAATTCCAAAATCTGAAAGTTTTTAACTGTCATGTCATGTAACAGAGGGAAAATTCCACAAAGTGGTGGAAAAGTTTGCACTGCAAAAAAAAAAGAAAAAGAAAAAGAAAGAAAGAAATGATGAATTGTAAAGCCCACAGACCAAAGCTCTGATGCTTGACTTGCTGCAATGGGAGGTATCAAAAACTGGCAAGTTGTCATCACACACATGCTCTGAAGATGCGATGCTCAGTTTTTTAATCTGACTGTGTGCTGAGTGTATAACAGAGGTGATAGTGTCTGGCATGGAGGCATATATCTCTCACTTTTATTCTCGACCTAAACCTTCCAAACCTTGGTTCAACACGACCTGTTCTTGTGCTATACATGATAGAAAGGTGGCTTACACAAGGTATTTGAACCTTTCATCCCCAAAATCTCATATGCTTTATATTTCTTCCCGAAGTCATGCCACATCTGTTCTCCAGCTAGCCAAAAACTCCTTCATTAACAGAAAGTGTCAATCTTTCAAGATTAACTACCCTCATGACTTCTGGCAACTAGCCAAAAAACATCTCCAGTAACTTTGCTTCTTTTTTCTCTCCTTTATTTCAACTAGATGGCACCACTGCTATCACATCAGTCTCTAAAGCCAAACTCCTTGCTCAGACCTTTGCTAAAAAGTCTACCTTGGACGATTCAAGGCTTGTTCCTCTCTCTCCTCCACCCTCCTACTACTACTACTACTACTACTACTACTACTACTACTACTACTACTACTACTACTACTACTACTACTACTACTACTACTACTACCTATTTAAATTCTTCGCAATGATGTTAAACCCTCAGAAGGCTTATGGACCTGATGGGGTCCCTCCTATTGTTCTCAAAAACTGTGCCTCCGTGCTTGCACCTTGCCTAGTCAAACTCAACTCTGTCTGTTAACATCTACCTTTCCTTCTTGCTGGAAGTTTGCCTACATTCAGCCTGTTCCTAAAAAGTGTGACTGTTCTAATCCCTCAAACTATGTCTTGTTGATTTAATTTCCTGCCTATCTAAAGTTTTTGATTCTATCCTCAACAGAAAGATTCTTAAACATCTATCACTTTACAACCTTCTATCTGATCACCATTATGTATGGATTCTGTCAAGGCCACTCTACTGGTGATCTGGCTTTCCTTACTGAGTCTTGGTCATCCTCTTTTAGAGATTTTGGTGAAACTTTTGCTGTTGCCTTGGACATATCAAAAGCTTTTGATAGAGTCTGACACAAAGCTTTGATTTCCAAACTACCCTCCTATGGCTTCTATCCCTCTCTCTGTAACTTCATCTCAAGTTTCCTTTCTCACCGTTCTATTGCTGCTGTGGTAGACGGTCACTGTTCTTCTCCTAAATCTATTAACAGTGGTGTTCCTCAGGGTTCTGTCCTGTTACCCACTGTCTTATTATTCATCAATGACCTTCTAAACCAAACTTCTTGTCCTATCCACTCCTATGCTGATGATACCACCCTGCACTTTTGCACGTCTTTTCGTAGATGTCAAACCCTTCAGGAAGCAAACAGTTTATGCAGGGAAACCACAGAATGCCTGACTTTTGATCTTTCTAAAATTTCTGATTGGGGCAGAGCAAACTTGGTATTGTTCAATGCCTCAAAAACTCAATTCATTCATCTATCAACTCAACACAACCTTCCAGACAACTATCCCCTCTTCTTCAATGACTCAGCTGTCCCCCACTTCTACATTGAACACCCTTGGTCTCTCTTTTTCTTATTAATCTAAACTAGAAACTTCACATCTCATCTCTAGCTAAAATAGCTTCTATGAAGTTAGGCATTCTGAGATGTCTCCTCCAGTTTTTCTCACCCCCCCCCCCCAGCTGCCAAATCTGTACAAGGGCCTTATCTGTCCATATATGGAGTATGCTTCACATGTCTTGGTGGCTTCCATTCATACTGCTCTTTTAGACATGGTGGAATCAGAAGCTTTTTGTCGTCAGCTCTCCTCTAACTGACTGTCTTCAGCCTCTCTCTCATCGCCACAATGTTGCATCTCTAGCTGTCTTCTACCGCTATTTTCATGCTAACTGCTCTTCTGATCCTGTTAACTGCATGCCTCCCCTCCTCCTGCGGCCTTGCTGCACAAGACTTTCTTCTTTCTCTCACCCCATATTCTGTCCACCTCTCTAATGCAAGAGTTAACCAGCATTCTCAATCATTCATTCCTTTGGTAAACTCTGGAACTCCCTGCCTGCTTCTGTATTTCCACCTTCCTATGAATTGAATTCCTTCAAGAGGGAGGTTTCAAAATGCTTATCTTTCAATTTTTGACTACTGCTTTGGACCCTTTTATGGGACGGGCATCTCAGTGGGCATTTTTTTTATTGGATTTTTTTTGTTGCCCTTGGCCAGTGTCCCTCCTACATAAAAATAAAAAAAATAAAAAAAACTTTTGGGGAACTTTGCCAAAAACTTTTTCAGATGTAAATACACACAGTTTGCTCATCCATCCCTCTCCTGTGTTATGTCAGTCACTCTTGAATAGAAGTTCATCAGGTTGGTTACATATGATTGCTTTTTGTCTAAAGCTGTACTGTTTTTCTGTTATATATATTGTGTTTTTCTACAACTTCTGTCCAGTGCTTCTCTCAGTTTTTCACAGACCTTCCATACTGTGCTGGTAAGTGATACTGGTCTACAGTCTAGTGGCTCTTCTTTCTTTCCACTTTTATAAACTGGCACAATGCACATTTTCTTGCATTCCTTGGGCACTCTTCCCGTTGATGGTGAGCACTTCATTATGTCATGTGCTGGTTCACTCCATCTGGTCCTGTTGCTTTTCTCTTTTCCAGTTCCTCCATCATTCTATAAACTACTACTTTCATTGCTGTAATTTCCCACATTTGCTTTTCTGTCTTCTTGTCTTGTGGTTCTTTAAATTCTGATTCTTCTGTCAAAACTTGCTGGTACTTTTTCTTTAGCAATTCAGTTAGCAATTCAATCAGTCGTGTCTTTTGGTTCTTCATATGTTTCATGTCTATCCTTCAACCTTTCTATTTTTTTCTTTTAGTTTATTTTTTTTCTATTTATGAATCTGTAGAACAGTTTTGGTTCTTCCTTGCAGTTCACAATTAAATCCTTTTCTTATCCTTTCTCTTCCTCTTGCCTTATTTTCACATATTTATTTCTTGCTATCTTAAAGTCCTCTTTATTTGTTTGATTTCCATTTCTTTTCATTGTTATACATGCTTGGCCTCTTGTTTTCTTTGCTGTTCCACTTCTTGCATTGAACCACGCTTGTCTTCCTCTTTCTTTAGGTTTGTACACTGGGACACATGTATTCACTGCTGCCTCATCTAGTTCCATAAAAATGCCATGCTCATCTTGCACCTCATTTGCTCTCTTCAGCTTTCTCCAGTCCATTGGCTCAAACAGTCTCTTAAGATGCTCTGTATTCACTGTGCCATATTTTCTCCTGTTTTCTTTGTGTGCTTCATCCTCTTCGCCGACGTCACCATCGGCCTCTCTTTCCATTGGTGCATGGTCACTTTTTTTCCGAGGGACACGCATGTCTTGATTCTTTAGTTGGGTGGATTCCTTTCATTAATGTTTGGCCAAGTCTTGTTGGTTTGTCGTCTCCCCTCTATCTTGTATTTTCAGTCACCCATTGCATCACTGTGTTTTCCATAGTCACCTTCAGAAGTCTTTCTCCACGTGCAGTCTCGTTTCCTCCTGCCTCGAACGTTTCCCGGTTCATTTCTTAGCAGTTGAAGTCACCAACCAATAATTCTCATTTACTGTTTTTGATTAATTTACTTAAGTACTGAATGGTATCTTCTGTTACTTTCTCACAGTCTTCCTTGCTCCAAGAGTTTGTTTTGGGTTGTATATGTTTTTTTTTTTTTTTTTTTTTTTTTTTTTTTTTTTTATATGTAGGAAGGACACTGGCCAAGGGCAACAGAAATCTAATAAAAAAAATGCCCACTGAAATGCCAGTCCCATAAAACGGTCAAAGCAGTGGTCAAAAATTGATCAATAAGTGTCTTGAAACCTCCCTCTTGAAGGAATTCAAGTCATAGGAAGGTGGAAATACAGAAGCAGGCAAGGAGTTCCAGAGTTTACCAGAGAAAGGGAAGAATGATTGAGAATACTGGTTAACTCTTGCGTTAGAGAGGTGGGACTCTTGCGTTAGAGAGGTGGACAGAACAGGGGTGAGAGAAAGAAGAAAGTCTTGTGCAGCGAGGCCGCGGAAGGAGGGGAGGCATGCAGTTAGCAAGATCAGAAGATCAATTAGCATGAAAATAGCGGTAGAAGACAGCTAGATATGCAACATTGCAGCGGTGAGAGAGAGGCTGAAGACAGTCAGTTAGAGGAGAGGAGTTGAGATGAAAAGCTTTTGATTCCACCCTGTCTAGAAGAGCAGTATGAGTGGAACTCCCCCAGACATGTGAAGCATACTCCATACATGGACGGATAAGACCCTTGTACAGAGTTAGCAGCTGGGTGGGTGAGAAAACTGGTGGAGACATCTCAGAACACCTAACTTCATAGAAGCTGTTTTAGGTAGAGATGAGATGTGAAGTTTCCAGTTCAGATTATAAGTAAAGGACAGACCGAGGATGTTCAATGTAGAAGAGGGGGACAGTTGAGTGTCATTGAAGAAGAGTGGATAGTTGTCTGGAAGGTTGTGTCGAGTTGATAGATGGAGGAATTGAGTTTTTGAGGCATTGAACAATACCAAGTTTGCTCTGCCCCAATCAGAAATTTTAGAAAGATCAGAAGTCAGAAGTGTTATTACCATCAAGTTAACACTCACCATTTCTGCTTTTCCTTCCCCATATTTCATTATTTTTGTCTTCATCTCATTTCTTGTCATTATCATTACACCTCCTTCTCCTTTGGCAGTCCTGTCTCTTCCCCTAATATTGCAGTTATTGTTAGTCTGATTTTCTTCTTTTAGCTCTGTTGCTGCTAAACATGCTGCCTTTGGGTTTGTCTCTTTTAAATAGTTTTGCTGTTCAGTTTTCTGTGTATCGATCCGTCTATGTTGGCACGCGTCACAGTTTGTTATTCGTTTGTGTTTTTTTCTCTACTTTATTTTCATTCATTTTACTTTAGGTACCATTTCCTCACTCTGTCTCCCAAAAGTGTCAAGAAAAATGTAGTTTATTCTTCTGTTGTTGATTCATTTTTCTCTTTTGTTTTTCAATTTTTTTTCCATTCTTCATTTGTGTTGTTGTTAGTGCATATATCCTTGCAATGTTCTTATCTTAGTTTGGATGTTCTTTGTAGTACTTGTTGTGTTTCCTAATTTTATAATATTCCTCTTTGTATGAGGAGACCACACCACTGCCTCATATTCCAGCATTGGTCTTATCTTGGAAATCAACACCTTTTTTATCATTCCTTCATCCAAATATGAGAATGCCATTCTTACTCTTTTTAACAAATTCATCATCTCTCCAGTAATTTTATTAGTGTGTCTTTCCGAAGTCAAATTTTCAGTGACTGTTACTCCTAAATCCACTTCCTCTTTTGATTTTTTTTAACCATACCATCCATACCATTGTATATTGTATTCTCTTACCAAACTCTATTACTTTACATTTACTTAAATGGAATTCCATTTGCCAATATTTACTCCATCTTATTTGAATCTTCTTGCAGTACCATACAGTCATTTACATTTTCTACCCTTCTCATCAGCTTAGCATCATCTGCAAATAAGTTCATATAACTATTTCTTTGTTTGTTATTTACATGTATTACAAACATTATTGGTCCCAACACTGACCCCTATGGGACACCACTAGTTCCTTTCAGCCAAGATGAATTTGTGTGTGTGTGTGTGTGTGTGTGTGTGTGTGTGTGTGTGTGTGTGTGTGTGTGTGTGTGTGTGTGTGTGTGTGTGTGTGTGTGTGTGCACACCTTGTCTGGGCTGCCCATGTGGGATTGGGGGAGTCAGGGACTGCTGTGTACCAGAGACAAGGGTGTGAGGAGACCAGCTATCCATCTTGTGCTGCTTTTTGTTCATCCTCATTGCTATTTCCCAAACCATTCTGAAGCATGTGTATTCTTCCACAGGCATCCCCACACACTATACTGGCTGGGAGTTGCACAGTCTGCTTCTTTTAATCCTTTTCTTTTTATGGATGTGCACGTAAATGATTTGTGCTGTGCCTTCTGTGCTGTGAAGTACTGTGTTAATCTCTGAACTGAGAAGCATACTCATTCATACTTATGTGCTGCATCTCTGCTGCATTTCAGAGGCTCTAGTTGAAGTTGTAAGAGTTTCTAAGTGACAGATTAACAATGTTTCCACCTTACTAACAGGAGAAGCAGCCTTAGGGACATGGCTGATCATGTGAGTGGCTTTGGAAAATATTCATGGTAGGAAGGAAGAGTATTTCTGAATGTGGGCCCTTTTTGATAAGTTACACAGGTATCTAGAGGTGTGCTTATGGTTCAAGTGAGAGATTAACAATATTTCTAACTCATTAACAGGAGAAACAGTCTTGGGAACCCATCAGATTGTCTCTGTGGCCTTGGAAGATAGTCTTAGTAAGAAAGCTGAGGGTTTGTGAATGTGGACCTAACTTGTGAGTTCAGTGTGATGCCCATAATGTGACAGGAACACTGATGTGTGTGTCCCCCTGCAGGTGATGTCACAGAGAGCAAGTAGAAGAAAACCTGGGAGACTTGCTTAACTCAAGAGCAAGAGCCGCACCTCACCAGGGCTCTGCAATGTGTGGCAGCGACTGCAGGAATCAACACTTCGGTTTGTCAGCACACAGTTTCAGCAACCTTGTTCATCAGACTGTTGGTGAAAGGTGATCACTATGAAAGAGGTCAAGGTGTGTGTGTGTGTGTTTACCTAGTTGTCATATACAGGAGGGGGGGGGGCTATGGTGGTGGTGTCCCATCTCTGTGTCTGGTGGTGTCTGACTCAGCCATAAATTCCTGCATCACTTCTGCACACACACACACACACACACACACACACACACACACACACACACACACACACACACACACACACACACACACACACACACACACACACACACCTTTCTCATCAGTCCATCCATGCAGCTACTGGTGTGTGGGGAAAGGTGGCATGTGTGTCTTGTGATGAAGTTGAATAATATATTTTGTTGTCTTGAAAGATTTCATTCAGTTTAAAATTCCCCTGTTGCAACAATTGCTGTACCTACTTTGCAACAGTTTCATGAGTGTATATGTACATCACATCAGCAATGAAGCATCAAGCTTTTAGAGTTTGTTTGCAATAGTCATGTATGAATTGTCCTGATGAAATAGCTGTACAACACTCTGGTGGCAGGTGATTGTGAGTAGTGCCATCCAGCCACCACCTGGGCTGTGTCTCTGCCTGTCACGCCTGCACCATGAAGGAGCGCATGGAGGTGCTCTGGGGAGCCACAGTAGTACTTGTGACGTTTGGCCTTCTCAGGTTTTAGTGTGCCATTGTCTCGGCTTGCTTTAGCAGCCTGGAGTGGAGATTGATAGGATTTTCAAGAGTGTTTTCGTGATTCTAGTGATTGTTGTAATGTTGTTAACCCCTTGTTTGTGCAAGGCCTCATTTGTGAGTGTTTCATTCTTGGTGGTTACTTTTAGCAAGCTGTAGTGGAGGTCAGTGGGAGTTTGAAGTGTTGTCATGATTCAAGAGGTAGTTTGTTGAGGCTGCTACACCATCAGTGAGACAAGCACCCTTCAGAACCTTGCTGATTGTCTCTCTGACCTCTGAAGGTACCTCTGATGAGAGGACAAAGCGCTTAAGAATGCGAACCTCGGCCCCAACGTGTCTCCCTCGTGTGTGTATGTAAAAGAGGAGACCTGCACCACCTTGATGTGTGTCCTGTAGTGCAGTGAAGTATGGAATGGGACTCCTTGTATGTGTGTGTGTGTGTGTGTGTGTGTGTGTGTGTGTGTGTGATAGATGGCTCTTAGATATGAGTGTGTCCCAGTGAATTGTGGAGTGCAATTCTTTCTTTTCTGTCTGTGTTAGAGGACTCATGCTGCACACTATAACATCCCAGGGCATTGTGCAATGAAACTACTACTTTTAAGCATTGTCAGTTTCCTCACTACTCTTATTACACTGTTTCTCTTTCAGACTCCACAGACTGACTGGGAGACATGACGTCAGTGCCACCACGCAGGGAGTAAAACCAAGAGGAGGAAGAGGAGCATTCATGAGACATCAGCTGGTCAGCAGTCCATTCAGGTGTGCTTTTCATTGCATCATTATTTGTCCATAATTTCCCTTCTGGGGTTGGACAGCCCATGAGTATCTCCCACTTGCAGCTGTAGACAATTTCTTCCTTACTGTTGAGTGTTGTCATGCCTTCCTCCACACACCATCTCAAGATCTTCCCAGTGGTTTCCTTCCAAGTACTCTAATGCTCTTCTCAGTTTGTGGCCCTGATTTGTAAGTGCCAGGAAGACCATGGTGAAGGCAGCCCACAAACCTTCCGTTGGACATGAGTGGTGAACGGCAGTGAAAATATGGCAGTATCTGATTCTTTGCACCAAAACACAGTGTGCTTATTAACAGATTTATTCACTGTTCACTCATTTGCTCATCTCTAAAGGAGTGAAGAGTGTGCACTGAAGTAAGTATTGTAACTGGTGTGTGTGTGTGTGTCTGGTGATGGAGTTCAATATCAGGGTTGTCGTCTTGAAAGATTTCATAAAAGTACTGAATCCGATTTGGAATTCATGTTGCAACAAAAACTCTCCCTTCTTTGCAACAGTTTCACAACAGGAAGTGAAGGATGAAGCATGAAGGTTTTAGGCCAAAATGAACAGACAGCAATCAGGAATGACACGTCCAGCAAAACCGGCAACACAGCAGTGAGTGTGCGTGCTGGTACGTCAGGTCAGGGGTGAAGTGTTTGGATTGTGGGCTAAAATGGCTTGCTTATACATGAATATCTTTCACACTGGAGGAGCTGGGGTGTGTGTGTGTGTCAGGGGTGTTTGGGTGTTGATAGGCTTGTTTGTAGGTGTTTCCACCTGCTTATCATCCATTTTAGTTGTTCTTCGCTCTTTCATCTTCCCTCTGTCATTCATTTTATCTATTTTTCATTATTAGTGTACAGTCTTTGCCTCTGTCACCTCCTCTAATATTTATCCAGCCCTTCCTTGTCTCTACATATCTAGTCCTTTGCCTCTATCACCTCTTGTCTAATATTTATCCAGCCCTTCCTTATCTCTGTATATCTAGTCCATTGCTTCTATCACCTCTTCTGTCTAATATTTATCCAGTCCTTCACTTCCTGCCTTTAGTTAGCATACACTCCTCACCTCTTCTGCCGTCTATATTCACCCAGTCCTTCCATCCACACACCACAGGAATCTAAATTAACACACATTTTCCAATATTCTTCCTTTCATTAACCCCTCACTGTATTTCCAGAGTGAATACTTCTCAGACCATCCAGTCATTTGTACTGTTTGGGAAGTCTTTCATGAACTCTTGCTTGGACAGAAAATGTTGCAAAATTTCTCACAGGGACTGACCAGGTTCCTCTCTTAGGCATGAGAGAGAGAGAGAGAGAGAGAGAGAGAGAGAGAGAGAGAGAGAGAGAGAGAGAGAGAGAGAGAGAGAGAGAGAGAGAGAGAGAGGTATATTTGTGAGAGGCTGTGGGGAGTGACTAGGTTTGTCAACATACTGTGGGAGACATACTGTGGGTTTGTGGATTGTGGGGAGAGAGAGAGAGAGAGAGAGAGAGAGAGAGAGAGAGAGAGAGAGAGAGAGAGAGAGAGAAGGGGCAAAGGGGGAGGATTTATTTTTCTTTTATTTATCTTTTCTATCTCTCATTTCTTCTTTTTTTTCTTCCTCTTCTATTATCCTCATTCTTCTCTCATGTCCTCTTCCTTCTTTGTTGTCTTCTCTCTCTCTTCTTCTCTTTCTTCCCTCCTTATTATTATCTATCTTCTCGTCCTTCTTTCTATCACTTCTGAAAAAAACAATGCAAATATAAATAATACATTTTGAACATAATAATAATAATGATAATTAATTCTCACAATCAGTAACATTCTCTCTCTCTCTCTCTCTCTCTCTCTCTCTCTCATCTCTCTCTCTCTCTCTCTCCTCTCTCTCTCTCTCTCTCTCTCTCTCTCTCTCTCTCTCCTCTCTCTCTCTCTCTCTCTCTCTCTCTCTCTCTCTAATGTGAGAGTCTGTGGAGAGTGACTGTGTGGGACATACTGGGGGTCTGTGGATGGGTGGGTGGGTTGGTGAGAGAGTGTGTGTGTGTGTGTGTGTGTGTGTGTGTGTGTGTGTGTGTGTGTGTGTGTGTGTGTGTGTGTGTGTGTGTGTGTGTGTGTGTGTGTGTGCAATACTCCATCTCTCTCTCTCTCTCTCTCTCTCTCTCTCTCTCTCTCTCTCTCTCTCTCTCTCTCTCTCTCTCTCTCTCTCTCTCTCCTTTATTTCATCCTTCTCATGTCCCCCTCTTCTCTTCCTTCCTTCCTTTCTTATATTCTTCCTCCTCTTTTCTTTGTCTCTTCTGTCAGTCATTCCTCTGAAATATGAATAAATTTAGAATAATAGTAATAAATTTAATAGAAATCATTTCTTGTATTCTCTCTGCTACACACACACAAAATTCTCTCTTAATAGAAATAATTTCTTGTATTTTCTCTCCTACACACACAAAATTCTCTCTCTCTCTCTCTCTCTCTCTCTCTCTCTCTCTCTCTCTCTCTCTCTCTCTCTCTCTCTCTCTCTCTCTCTCTCTCTCTCTCTCTCTCTCTCTCTCTCTCTCTCTCTCTGTACAAAACCCCTTCTTTTACTCTCACATACTCAAAAACTCCCTCCCACTACTCACTCAAACTGATTCTCTTAGACACACACACACACCCAGGCTTCCAAGTTGATAATCCAAAAGCCAGCAGATGACAGCTTCCTTCCAGCACACACTTGTATCGCCCAACTTGACCTGCCTGAATACAAGCTGATACAGTCCATGCAGCAGGGTAAAGTTTGAATGAACCTTTTTTTGTTGTTATAACTTGTGGTGTGGTCCAGCAGTCTTCCTTTTCCCACTTTTTAAGAGGGGAGAGAAAGAATGGTGGATGACACCACTTGTAAGGAAGACACAAGTTACTATAGTTTAGATGTACTAAAAGTTTTTGCACACTAAATGTTTATTACTGAAAAGCTTTATATATCTCTTGTTTCAGTTTGGCAATAGGTTTGAACTGGTACCAACACCCAAACTGGCACATCAGATCCACTTTTGGTGCGCCACTCATTGACGTAACAGAATGGTGTTGATCCAGTTTGTCGTCCATGTGCATTGTTTGATTTTTGTGAACCTCCCAACAGCCATCTTACTGTTTTTTTGCTGCAATTAACCACATCTTTGGTGTTTGTCCCGAGGAGTGCAGCCTCTACAAGTGGTGGAGGGCATGGACACTTGGATATGGATGACACTGGTTTGGGTGCCAAATATTAATAGTGCACCTACACAATTACCACACTCGCTCCTCTCACCAGGCTTAACTATAATAATTAAAGGTAAATAACATCTGTCATCTATTATCTATTGTATTCTATATTGCTGTTAATGTTTCATGTATAATGTCTTTGCTTTCAAATGCAAGTCAAAAGGGTGAACCCCATTTATAGTACTATTCACGTTTGGCAAATTTCACTTTTGACATTGGTTTGGCTACACTAATTAAACTGCTAACAGTGAGGGACTACTGTAAATGTAGTAATAATAATAATAATAATAATAATAATAATAATAATAATAATAATAATAAAAAGTAATGATAAAGTGCAAGACATGTTCATTAACGCAATTATTTTCTCCAACATGGAGGAGTGAGTGAGGAGGCACATCTGTCTTTGATTAGGGAATGCAAATGACGATGTTCCAAGGACGTCACCCTGTCCTGGGCCATGACATGAGAGAGAAGAGGAAAAAAGGACTCTCTCTCTCTCTCTCTCTCTCTCTCTCTCTCTCTCTCTCTCTCTCTCTCTCTCTCTCTCTCTCTCTCTCTCTCTCTCTCTCTCTCTCTCTCTCTCTCATTTTCCATAACATACCAAATTGCTCTGGTGTTAATTTCATGAGTTGCTGAATAATAGGAATGGGAATGTTAGTTCAATGCATTTAGCTCTGAGTGTGAAAGAATGACAAGAAAGAATGCAGAGGATACTAGAACACATGCACAGAAAACTGAAAGATTTTTTAACTTTTGAATAGGTGTAGAAAAAAAAAAAAACTGCAAAATCAGTGTCTCCTTAAAACAACACATGACAGCAATGATAACTCACACAACAATAATGCTTGATGAAGACTATATTTCCAACACAGATTTATGACAACATTTGGCAAAGCTGTGCACTGTTTACTTGTGTTAAAACTATGCTATGATTTGAGAGGAAAGTTGGTTAGTCATTATAGGGTTAAGATGATATAAGGGTGTTTATTTTAGCTAATTTCCAATGACTCCTAATATAAGATTAAAAACTTTAATGATTAAGTATTTCATTGTTTACATTAATTTACACCAAAATTTCACAACTACAACCTCAGTGATGTTTAGTTAATCCAATTTTGTTCATAACTACTACATTTTTTCCAATGGTTTACCCATAGTACAACACAAACAACATCATCATCATTCATGCTATTTCATTTCCAAAAAAATTTCACAACTATGTACATGATCTAGTTTACAATAAAAGGATTTTGAACAATAGTTTTCCCATCAATCGACCCTAATTTTTTTTTCCAGCTACAAAGAACAATTCAACTACAATACCATTCATGCTATTTCATCCATTTGAAACTTCACATGCAAGTGATTTACAGTACTTTATCAAAAAAGAATTTAGATCAACAATGTTCCCATCAATCAACCCTAAAACTTTCCCACCTACAATCTGACAAGTGGAGTCACCAGTTTTAAATGTCAATAGTTATCCAAGATTGAATTTATGCCTTCCAATCCTCTGTGGGTCTTGGAGGCGGTCATGAGTCCCACTGTTCTCCTGAGAGCAGTGCAGGAGGTTGCCTTCAACATAAACCTTCTTGACAAAGTACTTGGATGACTTGTTGCAGCTTTGCTCTTTTCTGATGGTGACTGCAGCCTTCAACTCAAGGCACAGCTTCTCCAAGGCACTCATCTTGCTGTACTTTAGCCCAGTGATCTGTGGAGAATAAGTAGTGGTGATGGTGGTGGTCCACCTCTCCAATACAAGAGTTCACCATTATTAATTTTTCATCCTTTTCACCAGTAAACTCTGGAACTCCCTGCCTGCTTCTGTATTTTCTTTTCCCTATGACAAATTTTTTTCATGAGGAAGGTCCCAAGACACTTCTCCAATCTTGGATAATCCTTACTACTACACACCATCAGACATAAAAATACCGTGAAGGATGCAACTCCCTTTTTAGAAGAGCCAGAGGTCACAGGAGCAAAGGTGATGGGACACTACATGCCCTTGACACTCATGTCAAGCCCCATTATCACCTGCATCACTTGGGAACACACCATCACCACCATTACCATTGTGTTGTGGCATCATATCAGTGGCATAATAATTGTAAGAACACAAGGGAAACTGCAAGAAGCCATCTGGTTTACACATGGCAATCCCTGCATGAAATGTGCTTACCTATTTTCACTATCATCCTCATGCATAAATTTGTCTAATCTTTTAAAGCTCCCTAATGACTCAGCACTAACCTAACTACCGAGTCTATTTCATTCATCTATCACTCCATCTGAAAACCAGTTCCTTCCTATTTCTTTTTTAAATCTAACTTTATCAAGCTTGACATGAAGAAACAGGATAGTGATAATGGTTGCTATTTCTGATTATTATTCTTACTTTCATTAACACTCAGAATACGAAGTCTGTCTTTATTCTTATTTTGAGTCCCCAGTGGAAAGGGATAGTCTCAGTGGCACTACAAGCCAAATAGCTTAAAAACACCCTTAAAATGAAAATGATGGCTACTCTTCACAACCACAGTGCTGCATCCCTCTTTTCTAAACATCTTCACTCTAACCCCCGCTTCCCTGCTCCCTCCAAGACCCAGTGACAGCCTCCCTCACCTCTGGGTTCACTTGAGGAGCTGCCATCAGCCACCCAATGACATTCATTTGCAGGTTCTTGGTGACAGAGTTCTCCTGGATCTCCAAATTTTCAGGATACACCACCAAGCCTGTAAGGAGAATTGGTGGAGAGAGAGAGAGAGACTGTATGTTAGATGCAGACAAAATGATAAAGTAAGGTATTAAAATCTTGCGTGCAAAAAAAGATATGCACACTAATAAATACTTATATTACAAAATGTTAAAACATCCATAAACTCCTTGCACACCATACTGAGCTCACACTCCTCTCATTCCCTCAGATGCTACCAACAACTTTATTTAAACACAAATAGATAGATAAATAGATAGATAGTCACATACACACACTTATTCCCTCCAAGACACAACAATGACTTGACTTCAACAGAGATAGGCAAACACACACACACACACACACACACATCAGGCTTGGGTCTGAGTACATGTACTCAACCAGATTCCAAATGTAGTGCAGTGGTAGATGTAAAGGTAGAGGTAAGGTCAGGATGACACAAGCCTGTCCCTGGGGAAGCCAGGTGGTCTGGATTGGTACCAGTGAAGTCATATGAGTTACAGCCACTGCAGTTCCCACTCCTGCTGCTAATCTGTCAGCACCTTTGTGTAAATATGTGGAGTGAGAAACAGCTGTCAAATGCCATCTGGACTGACAGGCTGCTGCACTGAGAGGCACACAGCAATCCATCCACATCAGGTATCAAGCAAGATTCACCCCAAACTCTCCACATTCACACAGATAGACAGACACAATACACACAGAAATAAATCAATAGATACACATACACATACATACTTGGTTACCAGGAGAGACAAAGTGGAGATGCCAACCAGCAGGTACAACAGACACCTGAGCAGCAAGTTGGTATCTAACACTGACCTCGCTGATGACGACATCCACAGGAATTGTTGACAAGTTGTTCTCAGGTAAATAGATCCTGGAGGAAATACACAGAAAAGATCCATTATTGCAGGGACAAACAAAGGCTGGATATTGAGGGGATACAACAGAGTTAAGGAAAGGGAGATTTTTCACTGAAGGAACAAAGAAAAGCTGAATATCTGGAAGGGCAACAGGAAAATTGAGAAGAGGAAAATGTTGGAATGATACAAAAATTACATGTTTTGTCTGTGCATAAAACACGCACACACACTTTCTCTCTCTCTCTCTCTCTCTCTCTCTCTCTCTCTCTCTCTCTTGCCTCGCCTTGGGCATGCACTCACATCCCTCCCCAGTATCTCAATCAATATCTTTTGATCCTGAGAAGAAACAAGAGAACTACGTGGAATGAGAGACAAAATATACACAAGAAAACAACAAAACACACAGTCACTGGACTAACCATCTCAGTGACCTTTAGAAATACTTACTGGAATTCTCAAGGGTACTTCATGATTCTGGTGATAGTTTAACAAGTATTCTGCATCACCAGAAGAAAGAAACACCTATGAGAACCTGACTCATTATCATGAAAACAGTCCTTATGAAAGCTGATGGGATTTTCAAGGACATTTTTTTCATGATTCAGGAAATAGTTAATAATATTCTGCATCATCAATCAACCAATCATAAAAACCAGACTCCTCTTTTAAAACAGTTCCATTAACACCTCAGGCATTTCACAATATGGGGATAAAAGTTAAGGTTCCCCGCACTTCCTACCACAAACCAGACTCCTCTTTGAAAACAGTTCTCATAACACCTCAGGCATTTCACAATATGGGGATAAAAGTTAAGGTTCCCAGTGTGTCTTACCACAAACCAGACTCTTTCTCTTTGAAAACAGTTCCCATAAGACCCAAGGCATGAGAGTTGAGGTTTCTTGTGTGTCTCACCATGAAAACTGCTCCATCCAGGAGAGAGCCACCAGCACCCACAAACTTGAGGGAGAGGAAGAAGGGGTGAGCGGCATGGAGGATCTCTGGGTATTTGAGATGGATTTCCTTGGCCATCCTGCAGAGAGAGAGAGAGAGAGAGAGAAGGATGAAGGAAAAGACCAGGAGGTAGAGAATGAGAGAAATGCAAGTAAATGAGGAAGAGGACAAGGAAAAGGAAGACAAGATGAGAAAGAGAAGCATTCAACCACTCCTTTTACTATCAGTGACCTTACATTGAAAACTAAACTCTAAACTTGCAGTAAACAATTGTACCAAACTGAGTGAGACAGCATGAGAGTTAGCAAGACATCACATTAATATAAGGACTGGGAGATGCACAGGGACACCAGAAATGAGACTAAGTTCAGTACTATTCCCAGCACCTGAAACACATCCTCACTCTCAGTTTCATTCCAGAGAAGCACGTTTTTCTGAGAGCAGCACAAGATATGGTGCCAAAGGGGAGATGAAAGGACTGGAGGATCCTTAGGGACAGAAGACACAAGGCTAACTTCAGAACCATTCTGATTAACTCGGAGAGGGTCCCCAGTCTCGCTCTCGTTCAAGAGATGCACAATGTTTCTCCAAGAGCAGCGCAAGATCTGGTCCTTGATGTAAAATTTCCTTGCATTGTAGTGAGTGTCTAATGTCACACACGTGACTACTCTACCACGGAACCAGGTGCCTGCCTCTCAACTCGTGGCGCTGCCACGTGGATAGCTTGAGGCATACTGGATACGTGACCTCTAGCAGGCTACCAAGCCGATAACGAGGGGTGGAGTTCCATCGAGCTTCAGTCTCCTCCAAGGGTCGCTACAGTTCTGAGGTCGCCTTGGCATACGCTGGGAGCCTCATATACACTCGAGAGCGGTGGTAAGAGTTACACCAGTGTTACACACCCACACACACACACACACATAAACACATTTACACACACACAAACACATTTATATTTATTTTCTATTATGTATATGTAAAGGTGTTTATTTTTGTAATTTGTATCTATATGCATTTACTAACTTGGCTAAAGTTATTAACTGAACCAGTCTTTTAAGTTATTCAGTCCAGTTCAGATTGCCACTCTGTTACTTACTTTTACTTACAAATAATCTTCAATTTTGTATTGTTACTTAATTTAAGGGTTAACTTTAAGATATTAAATAGCAGTTAAAATGTCTCCTTTTCTCTTTTCTTTTAACCCTTCCATTGTTAGTGTGAGCAACACCCCTTCATGATCCATCCCCTAGAGTTCAGTGTATGCTCACACGTAACAATTGGGGGCCTGTCCGGGATATTACGCATGTTTACACATACATATAACTACACTAGTTCCTTTCCTGCTCTCGAGTGTATATGAAGTTGTGCTTATTTCTTTGTTGGTGAATTTTTGCGTTTTTCCGCTTTAAAAGTACGCGAGGTACCGGCGTCTAGTCATAAAAGCGTTAAAAACCTAACAATTGATTTCCTCAGTGTTGCTTTAGTGTCGGTTCGATTCCCCCTAGTAGTGACCTTCACCCCGAACTCCGAGACTCCTTAAAACTTGGGAACTTGCGTTCCACTCTTTGCTTGAAAGCAGCGAATACGGCAAGCCATTACAAGTGCTTAAGTGTTAGTTCTATGGTAGTCATTTTGGGGCAGTGATTATCGCTACACTTCTTCGATTCGTTGCCTCTTCAGAAGCACAGTTAAGGCGTTGCTAACCTTGACTCAACTAGACTCAAAAACGAGTCTCTGTCGATGCACGCGGGTCAACTCATTTCCCTCCGACTCGTGGTTTTGAACCTGTCGTTCACGCGGGTCCTTCCGACTCGTGGTGGCGAACCTAGGTCTTGGATCAGGTTTCAGTGTAGGGTTCAGACACACTTGATTTGGTTCAATTGACCTCACGCTCATTAATCATGTCGCACGAGTTAAACTTGGACGCATTTTGCAGTAATCCTTCTGTGGCGGAGCTACAAACTGCCAAAGTGACAAAGGATGATTTAAAGTACATAGCCCGACAGTTTGATCTCTCATATCCGTCTGACATATCCGTCTGACATTCGGAAGGAAGAACTCCGAACTCAAATCCTAGTTCACCTTGGAGGTGAAGCCACTAGTGCTGCTTCACAGCACGACGCCAGTTTAATGCTCGAACTCGAAAAGCTGAAACTAATGGCAGCAAGAGAAGAGAGAGAGGCAGAAAGAGAAAGAGAAGAGAGAGAACTAAGGCGAGAAGAACTAGCTTTTGAAAAAGAAAAAGCAGAAAGAGATCTGGCATATGTAAAAGAAAAGGAGGAAAAAGAAAGAGAGGAGAGAGAAAAAGAAAGAGAGGAGAGAGAAAAAGAAAGAATCCACGAGACCCAACTCACACAATTAAAATCTCGATCAACCACCACAGCTGACCTCAAACAAAAGTTAACTAAATATCTCTCACTACTCCCTCAGTTCTCTGACAAAGACCCCGAAACTTTCTTTGGACAGTTCGAGGACACAGCAGTACATTTTGAACTGCCCCGAGAAGACTGGCCTTGGCTTCTTAAACCCAAACTCAGCCAAAAGGCTTTAACTATTTTGAACGGCCTCGAAAACAACACGGTTTACGACTGTGTCAAACAGGGCATCCTAGCGGCGTACTCCATTACCACAGAAGGATACCGTCAGTCTTTTCGAAAAATGTTCAAAACTCCGCAACAAACCTATCTAGAGTTTGCCTCAGAGAAACTGAGGGCTCTCAAGCGTTGGCTTAAGTCAGCCGCGATAACCACGTACGACGAATTAGTAAATCTCTTAGCCTTAGAAGAGTTCATGCGTAAGCTCCCTTACTCAGTAATGTTACACATCACCAACAAAGGAGGAGTTCATGCGTAAGCTCCCTTACTCAGTAATGTTACACATCACCAACAAAGAAGAAACAGATCTTCTCAAAGCCGCTCAGTTAGCGGACCTTTTCTCCCTGGTGAATCGCAAGGCAACCTCAGACAAGCTGACCGAGACTCCTAGTGGTAAGATAAACTCGGGTAACTCAGGGGTTGGTAAAATGACCGGCAGTAGTACTCGACCACCTCTATTTTGTGCTTTTTGTAAACAGCCGGGGCACCTCATAAAGAACTGTCCTAATCCCAAGTGCAAGGTAGCTCAAACATATCCTGCCAAGCCAGTTGCTTCCATACAAGCTCTTCCCTCCTTCCCTGTACCTAAAGACTTGTTTGAGCCTTTCAGGTCTGTAGGCACCATCAGCATTGATAACAAGGATCACCCAGTTAAGATTGTCAGAGACACCTGTTCAGCTCAGTCCCTAGTGCTGAAGTCAGCAGTCCCTGGTATTGAACAGTGTTACACAGGTGAAAAGGTATATTTAAAAGACTTCCATGACCCCTTCCCCATTGCATTAGCTAAAGTACATCTTGATAGCCCACTAGTAAGAGGTGAAGTGATAATAGGAGTTAGTGAAGAACCAGCCTTACCCATCCCTAATGCTCAACTACTCCTCGCTAATGACCTAGCTGGCAGTAAGGTGACTCCCCCTTTGGTAATTAGTGACACAATGCCGATGGATAACCCCACTGTACAGTTAGAAGAGCAACAACCAGGCTTATTCCCTGTTTGTGTCACTACTCGTGCACAAGCAAGGAAATCTGATCAGTCTCTCACTTCCAAAGAAGAGCCCATCCCCACTTGAACTCAATCAAATATTTTCTGAAAAACTTCTCACTGAGGCTCAACAGGAAGACACTACTTTGACTCAATTTCATGACAAGGTTATCCCTCCAGATCAAATTACTCATTACCCTGCCTTTTACAAACAGGATGGAGTTTTCATGAGTGTTCCGGCCCTCTAAGGTCCCAGAATGTGCTCAGCCGTCTGCAGGAAGCGAACCTCACCGTGAAGCTGGCGAAGTCTACGTTCGGAGCTGCCACCGTCTCCTACCTAGGACATCAGATTGGACAAGGCTCCGTCCGGCCCAAGACCGCTAACGTCGACGCAGTACTGAAGTACCCAACTCCCACTACTCGACGCGAGCTCCGCCGCTTCCTGGGCATGGCGGGGTTTTACCGGCGTTTCTGTCCAAACTTCGCAGACGCAGCTGGGCCACTTACTAGACTAACTAGTGGGAATGTGGCGTACGAATGGACCCCTGCCTGCCAACATGCCTTCAATCAACTTAAGAACTTGCTTGCTCGGGAACCGGTTTTGCGTGCGGCCGACTTCAGTAAACCCTTCATCATACATACTGACGCCAGTGATCACGCTTCGGGTGCCGCCCTCCTGCAAGAATCTGACGGAATCTTTCACCCAGTCGCCTACCACTCCGAGAAGTTCAACATCCATCAGAAGAATTACAGCACTATCGAGAAAGAACTTTTAGCCATTATCTCTGCCATCAAGAAGTTTGAGTACTATCTTCAGTCCAACACCCAGCCACTCCAAATCTACACTGACCACAACCCTTTGACTTTTCTCAACAGGAACCGCTTCACTAACCAACGTCTGCTACGGTGGTCTCTACAGCTCCAGCCTTACCTCATTGAGATGCACCATATTAAGGGACTGGACAACTGCCTTGCTGACACTTTGTCTCGCCTTCCCACTACGCCTCGCATCACTACCCGTCGCGACCCTGAGGACCCTAGGATCCTGTTGTCGGGGATGCAGTCGTGCCTTGTGAACCGGTCGATGGAGGCAGCCGAGGGCCGAGCACTGCCAGAAGAACCATCTACCGACGTTCTGGTGGAATCAACCTTCACGGGACAGGAACCACCTCACTTCTCTAATGACGCAGAGTCATTCCTTCTGCGTCATCCTAAGAAGGGGGGAATGTCACACACGTGACTACTCTACCACGGAACCAGGTGCCTGCCTCTCAACTCGTGGCGCTGCCACGTGTATAGCTTGAGGCATACTGGATACGTGACCTCTAGCAGGCTACCAAGCCGATAACGAGGGGTGGAGTTCCATCGAGCTTCAGTCTCCTCCAAGAGTCGCTACAGCTCTGAGGTCGCCTTGGCATACGCTGGGAGCCTCGTATACACTCGAGAGCGGTGGTAAGAGTTACACCAGTGTTACACACACACACACACACACACACAAACACATTTATATTTATTTTCTATTTATTTTCTATTATGTATATGTAACACATTTATATTTATTTTCTATTATGTATATGTAAAGGTGTTTATTTTTGTAATTTGTATCTATATGCATTTACTAACTTGGCTTAAGTTATTAACTGAACCAGTCTTTTAAGTTATTCAGTCCAGTTTTTAGCCTGCCACTCCTTGTTACTTACTTTTACTTGCTTAAATAATCTTCAATTTTGTATTGTTACTTAATTTAAGGGTTAACTTTAAGATATTTAATAGCAGTTAAAATGTCTCCTTTTCTTTTAACCCTTCCATTGTTAGTGTGAGCAACACCCCTTCATGGTCCATCCCCTAGAGTTCAGTGTATGCTCACACGTAACAGATTTCTCTCTTACTTGAATCACGGTTGGTAAAATAAAGTGAGGATGTTGTGAAAAAACAAGAAAAGAATGTTCCCTCGTGCAATTGTAGGGCGTGTGGAGGCACCTGGCAGCTCCCCTACTCCCCTTCCTTTAGTCTCCACCTCACGTAGTCACTGCTGCAGACGATGGGAGACGGCAGAGTTCATGCTTACAAACCACAATGTAGTTTTATAACATGCTTTCAATATGAACCGTACTGTTTTCAGTAAAGTAAAGGAGCAAATGATAGTATACTAAATAATATGTACGTGTTCACTAACAAACTTAGGTACCTTATTCCCATCACACACACACACACACACACACACACGATTGTTAGCATACATCATATGGAAGAACATCTAAGGGCCGTATTGTTAAATCTCTTCGTATCACCACTACCTAATCTACTCACCAAAACACCAGTACATGTTCCTCGCTTGGCACCACCCAGATGGATCACCGGGCAGTGTTGGTGTCCTTCAGCTGACACACACGAGCGTTCACTGGGGCTGAGCTCTCCCAACTAACCCTGCCATGACCCTCAGCCTGCACCTCGCCTGTCACCTTTCCCCCCCTCCCCCCCGCCAGCCATTCTATTCGGGTAAGGCACATGACAAGAATAGCAAGGAGATGAAGTATCAGGAGACTTGTAAGGTCCAGCACCCAGGCCGAGAAATCTTAAGTCATCATGAATTGGCGGATGTATTTACTTATCAATTCACTTATTATTATTATTATTATTATCATTATTATTATTATCATTATTATTACTTCGAGGGATGGAACACCGTATGAGGAGGTAAAGCCTACCTTAATGATATCGAAATACCTCTATCGTATCACCACGCTCCCTACACCATTCCAGTGACTAGCTTTTTTTTTTTTCAGTCCCTGGATCATCCTAGTCACTCTTCTTTGCACAGCCACAACTGTACACCGTAATGTAAGAGAGGCCTTATCAAAGCACTAAATGCACTGTTTTATAGGCCGCAGACTTGTAGTATCACTTTGTTTTCTCTCTCTCGAAGATTTAGCTATCTCCCTGGCCTTTAAGCTGCTGTTATATATTGTGCATCTCTCTCTCTCTCTCTCTCTCTCTCTCTCTCTCTCTCTCTCTCTTACTTACGTAGAGAACGCTACCTCATTGATATCGAATTTCATTTCACACTTTTCTGTCCAATCATACTTTCTATCCAGTCCTGTCTTATCTTCGTAATTTGGTGTCATTCGCAAATTTACTGACGTCACTACTTACTAGTAATTCCGGAATATAATGATGCTAATAATGGAGGAGGAGGTGAGAAGAAACACAAGTGCTGGGAGGATAGTTTATTCCCGACTAGCTTCGCACAAGCTTCTTCAGGGGAACTAGTCGGGAATAAACTCACCTCCCAACACTTGTATTTCTTCTCACCTCCTCCTCCAGCTTGTCGGAATGTCTGAACAACAACAATAATAATAATAATAATAATAATAATAAATAATAATAATAATAACAATAATTATAATAATAATAATAAGAAGAAGAAGAAAAAGAAGCGGAAGAACAAAAAACAAGAAGAAGAAGAAGAAGAAGAAGAAAAAGAAGAAGCAGAAGAAGAAGAATTATAATATTAATAAGAAGAAAAAGAAGAAGCGGAAGAACAAAAAACAAGAAGAAGAAGAAGAAGAAGAAGAAGAAGAAGAAGAAGAAAAGAAAAAAGAAGAAGCAGAAGAAGAAAAGAAGAAAAAGATGATGATGAAGAAGAAGGAAAAAATAAATAAATAAATAAACAAATGAAAATAACAATGAATTCAAGGACATTAGTTACTCATATAACTTCTAAGATTTGTTCTAGAGCAGACATAAAGTGATCTGAAAAAAATAAATAAATGCAGCAGCTCAGTGATCCAAGACGGAGGGCAGTCCGATGTGCTACTGACAGACTGCGAAATTACTTCCACACACGAGCAGACAAAATGTGAACAAACTTGTAACTTTAAAACTTTTTTCCCTAAACCCTTGAAACAGCTATTCTTTGTCAAATGAACGGTTGCCACTCAACACTGAAGAACCAGTGCCAGGACCTGCTGAAGCTGTCGGTGGTGTTCCCAGTTTTTACAAGTCTATCAAGACGGCTGCCATTCCTACGATGCTCACTCTGAGCCTGAAAGAAAGAAAAGGAACAAACGCAGAAGGAAAACCTTGGAAGTAATATAAAGCGATATATGGAAGAAACAAAGATGTAAATATTTGCCATCATGCTTACCACGTCATCAATATTCTCCTAATTATTATAAATTCTTGTTATAGTTACAATAATGTTGGAAGAGAGATTTATAGTTACAATAATGCTGGAAGAGAGAATTAATAAGAAGCAGCTACAAGGAGCCAGTAGGCTAGTAGTAGTAGTGACAATGTGCATATAAAGTATACACACTAAAATCAATTTCCAATTATTTATTTTATTTATTTTTTCTTAAGCCCCAGTTAAATCTGCACACACATGTGCACTCTCTTTTTTTTTATGCTGCTGCTGCTTCACTTTCTTCTTCTTCTTAAAGCCACACCTTCCTGTTATGGCAAAACAGCCCCTCCAAACAAACCTTCCACACACCGTGCCTTCTCTCTCCTCACCCTTCACGCCCCAAACCTGCGATCCCTTCCTCACCATCTCTCTTCACTCAATCTACAAATGTCTTGTCGCACCGATGAGGATCACAATAAGTATTTAATTTTAAAATCGTTTTATACGATAAAAAGTTTGTTTACCCCAACGTCCAGCTCTCGTAGCAGGAGGGGGTGAGGATCGCACAGAACAGGGCGAGGTTCCCCAGGTGGGACTCAGCCCAGCAGTATGCCTGCACCAGGGCAGAGTCGGCCGCTGCCAGGGACGACTAAACTACCAGTTCAGGGAGAGTCACGAGGCAAGCCACCAGGGAACAGCAAAAGTAGAATAAACTAAGAGAAAATCTGACGCATCCTCACACAATAAAGACGCGATGGACGTCATCCACTTCGTGAAGGGCGTCCTTCAGTGAAAACACAGAACATTGGAAAGGAGACCGTCAAATGAAAAGAAGGAGTACTCCTGAACCACAGCACCTCAGTGGAGGGAGAATGATATTGGAAGTCAATTCTGCGGGACGGGCAGGTGTCCACCACCACCACCTGTCCTGCAGGATAGGTATCCACCGCCACGACCATCACCTGTCCTGCAGGGCGGGTATACACCGCCACCACCTGTCCTGTAGGACGGATATCCACCGCCATGACCATCACCTGTCCTGCAGGGCAGGTATATACCGCCACCACCTGTCCTGTAGGACGGATATCCACCGCCATGACCATCACCTGTCCTGAAGGACGGGTATCCACCGCCACCACCTGTCCTGTAGGACAGGTATCCACCGCCACCACCTGACCTGTAGGACGGGTATCCACCGCCATCACTTGTCCTGTAGGACGGGTATAAACCGCGACGACCATCACCTGTCATGCTGGACGGGTATCCACCGCCATGAATATCACCTGTCCTGCAGGACGGGTATCCACCGCCACCATCTGTCCTTGTAGGACGTGTATTCACCGCCACCACCTGTCCTGTACGAAGGGTATCTACCGCCACCACTGTCCTGCAGGGCGGGTATCCACCGCCACCGCCTGCCCTGCAGGACGAGTATCCACCGCCACCACCTGTCCTGCTGGACGGGTATTCACCGCCACTACCTGTCATGCTGGAAGGTTATCCACGGCCACCACCTGTCCTGCGGGACGGGTATTCACTGCCATCACCTGTCCTGCTGGACTGGTATTCAATGCCATCACCTGTCCTGCTAGACGGGTATCCACCGCCATGACCACCACCTGTCCAGCTGGACGGGCATCCACCGCCACGACCTGTCCTGCTGGATGGGTATCCACTGCCACCACCTATCCTGCTGGACGGGTATCTATTGCCACCATCTGTCCTGCAGGGCGGGTACCCACCATACTCGCCGCCATGACCATCACCTATCCTGCTGGACGGGTATCCACCGCCATGACTGCCACCTGTCCTGCTGGACGGGTATTCCCTGCCACCACTTGTCCTGCTGGAAGGGTATCCACCGCCATGACCATCACCTGTCGTGCTGGACGGGTATCCACCGCCACCACTTGTCCTGCTGGACGAGTGTCCACCGCCATGATCATCACCTGTCCTGCTGGATGGGTATCTACCGCCATGACCATCACCTGTCCTGCTGAACGGGTATCCACCGCCACCACCTGTCCTGCAGGGCGGGTATCCACCGCCGTGACTATCACCTGTCCTGCTGGACGGGTATCCACAGCCACCACCTGTCATGAAGGCCGGGTATCCACCGCCATGACCATCACCTGTCCTGCTGGACAGGTATCCACCGCCACAACCTGTCCTGCAGGGCGGGTATTCATTACCATCACCTATCCTGCTGGACAGGAATCCACCGCCACCACCTGTCTTGCTGGACGGGTATCCACCGCCACCACCTGTCCTGCTGGACGGGTATTCACCGCCACTACCTGTCATGCTGGAAGGTTATCCACGGCCACCACCTGTCCTGCGGGACGGGTATTCACTGCCATCACCTGTCCTGCTAGACTGGTATTCAATGCCATCACCTGTCCTGCTAGACGGGTATCCACCGCCATGACCACCACCTGTCCAGCTGGACAGCCATCCACCGCCACCACCTGTCCTGCTGGACGGGTATCCACTGCCACCACCTGTCCTGCTGGACGGGTATCTATTGCCACCATCTGTCCTGCAGGGCGGGTATCCACCATACCCGCCGCCATGACCATCACCTATCCTGCTGGACGGGTATCCACCGCCATGACTACCACCTGTCCTGCTGGATGGGTATCCACCGCCACCACCTGTCCTGCTGGATGGTTATGCAGAGCCACCACCTGTCTTGCTGGACGGGTATCCACCGCCATGACCATCACCTGTCGTGCTGGACGGGTATCCACTGCCACTACTTGTCCTGCTGGACGAGTGTCCACCGCCATGACCATCACCTGTCCTGCTGGATGGGTATCCACCGCCATGACCATCACCTGCCCTGCTGAACGGGTATCCACCGCCACCACCTGTCCTGCAGGGCGGGTATCCACCGCCATGACCATCACCTGTCCTGCTGGACGGGTATCCACCGCCACCACCTGTCCTGCAGGGCGGGTATCCATTACCACCACCTATCCTGCTGGACAGGAATCCACCGCCACCACCTGTCCTGCTGGACGGGTATCCACCGCCACCACCTGTCTTGCTGGATGGGTATCCACCGCCATGACCATCACCTGTCCTCCTGGACAGTCATCCACCGCCACCACCTGTCCTGCTGCACGGGTATCCACTGCCACCACCTGTCCTGCTGGACGGGTATCCTTTGCCACCACCTGTCCTGCAGGCCGGGTATCCACTGCCTTGACCATCACCTGTCCTGCTGGACGGGTATCCACCGCCACCGCCTGCCCTGCAGGACGAGTGTCCACCGCCACCACCTGTCCTGCATTCACCTCCACTACTTGTCCTGCTGGAAGGTTATCCTCGGCCACCACCCGTCCCGCGGGACGGATATTCACTGCCATCGCCTGTCCTGCGGGTATTCACTGCCATCACCTGGACGGGTATCCACCGCCATGACCACCACCTGTCCTGCTGGACGGGCATCCACCGCCACCACCTGTCCTGCTGGACGGGTTTCCACTGCCACCACCTGTCCTGCTGGACGGGTATCCATTGCCACCATCTGTCCTGCAGGCCGGGTATCCACCACCATGACTATCACCTATCCTGTTGGACGGGTATTCACCGCCACCACCTGTCTTGCTGGACGGGTATCCACCACCATGACTACCACCTATCCTGCTGGACGGGTATCCACCGCCATGACTACCACCTGTCCTGCTGGACGGGTATCCACTGCCACCACCTTTCCTGCTGGACGGGTATCCATTGCCACCACCTGTCCTGCAGGCCGGGTATCCACCGCCATGACCATCACCTATTCTGCTGGACGGGTATCCACCGCCACCACCTGTCTTGCTGGACGGGTATCCACCGCCATGACCATCACCTGTCCTGCTGGACGGGTATCTACCGCCACCGCTGTCCTGGAGAGCGGGTATCTACTGCCACCGCCTGTCCTGCAGGACAAGTATTCACCGCCACCACCTGTCCTGCTGGACGGGTATTCACCGCCACTACCTGTCATGCTGGAAGGTTATCCACGGCCACCACCTGTCCTGCGGGACGGGTATTCACTGCCATCACCTGTCCTGCTGGACGAATATTCATTGCCATCACCTGTCCTGCTGGACGGGTATTCACTGCCATCACCTGTCCTGCTGGACGGGTAATCACTGACACCACCTCTCCTGCTAAACGGGCATCCACCGCCACCACCTGTCCTGCTGGACGGGTATTCACTGCCACCACCTGTCCTGCTGGATGGGCATCCACCGCCACCACCTGTCCTGCTGGACGGGTATCCCCTGCCACCACTTGTCCTACTGGACGGGTATCCACCGCCATGACCATCACCTGTCGTGCTGGACGGGTATCCACCACCACCACTTGTCCTGCTGGACGAGTGTCCACCGCCATGACCATCACCTGTCCTGCTGGATGGGTATCTACCGCCATGACTATCACCTGTCCTGCTGAACGGGTATCCACCGCCACCACCTGTCCTGCAGGGCGGGTATCCACCGCCGTGACTATCACCTGTCCTGCTGGACGGGTATCCACAGCCACCACCTGTCCTGAAGGCCGAGTATCCACCGCCTTGACCATCACCTGTGCTGCTGGACGGGTATCCACCGCCACCACCTGTCCTGCAGGGCGGGTATCCATTACCACCACCTATCCTGCTGGACAGGAATCCACCGCCACCACTTGTCTTGCTGGACGCGTATCCACAGCCACCACCTGTCCTGCTGGACGGGTATTCACCGCCACTACCTGTCATGCTGGAAGGTTATCCACGGCCACCACCTGTCCTGCGGGACGGGTATTCACTGCCATCACCTGTCCTGCTGGACTGGTATTCAATGCCATCACCTGTCCTGCTAGACGGGTATCCACCGCCATGACCACCACCTGTCCAGCTGGACGGGCATCCACTGCCACCACCTGTCCTACTGGACGGGTATCCACTGCCACCGCCTGTCCTGCTGGACGGGTATCTATTGCCACCATCTGTCCTTCAGGGCGGGTATCCACCATACCCGCCGCCATGACCATCACCTATCCTGCTGGACGGGTATCCATCGCCATGACTGCCACCTGTCCTACTGGACTGGTATCCACCGCCATGACTACCACCTGTCCTGCTGGACGGGTATCCACCGCCACCACCTGTCTTGCAGGGCGGGTATCCACCGCCACGACCATCATCTGTCTTGCTGGAAGGGTATTCACCGCCATGACTACCACCTGTCCTGCTGGATGGGTATCCACCGCCACCCTGCTGGATGGTTATGCAGAGCCACCACCTGTCTTGCTGGACGGGTATCCACCGCCATGACTACCACCTGTCCTGCTGAACGGGTATCCGCCGCCACCACTTGTCCTGCTGGACGAGTGTCCACCGCCATGACCATCACCTGTCCTGCTGGATGGGTATCCTCCGCCATGACCATCACCTGTCCTGCTGAACGGGTATCCACCGCCACGACCTGTCCTGCAGGGCGGGTATCCACCGCCATGACCATCACCTGTTCTGCTGGACGGGTATCCACCGCCACCACCTGTCCTGCAGGGCGGGTATTCATTACCACCAACTATCCTGCTGGACACGAATGCACCGCCACCACCTGTCTTTCTGGACGGATAATGCCACCTGACTAGGAAAATAAAATTAGGTGAGGTACATGCCGGGATGGCAATACTCTGTACGAATGTCAAATGAGAAAATTTTGTATGTTGTTATAAATAGTGTGTTTTCACTCGTGTAAATCAGTCTCTCTGAGGATGGCTATTCAGCCGAAACGTTAGAGATTAAAAGAATCCTAACTCCTCCCTGGGTTTTTATCCCCCTTCCTAAACCCAACTACTTGTCAACATGAACAGTTCACATATATATATATATATATATATATATATATATATATATATATATATATATATATATATATATATATATATATATATATATATATATATATATATATATATATATATATATATATATATATATATATATATACATACAAGTTTGAGATTAATATTTCAGGAGATTGGCAAACCTGTTGACTGATATTTTGTATTTTTTTTTTTTTTTTTTTTTTGTGATTTTACAGAGTTGAACAGGTATCATCAAAATGGATGAATTTCGTAGTGGACAGTGGGACGAGGACTTATTCGATGACTCTGAAAGATCCAGACTTTAACGTAAGTCATTCGAAAGGAAAAGAAAAGGTGACTGAGTGAAAGAAAAGAGGATGTGGTTCTTAAAATGAGAAAAAAAAGAAAAATGAGGAAACGCAAACGTAGTGCAGAGCCACAGCCTTCCTGCTCTTACTGGGGAGAAGGCAGTGCCAGTGGCGCACGATTCAGTGAAAGTGAGACTGAGGTGGAGGAGCAGGAGGAGGAGGAGGAGGAGCAGGAAGGGGAAGAGGAGGATGAGGAGAGAGATTATAATGAACTCAAACAAAAGTGCCTCGAAATTCCCTCAAGTGCCAGTTACAAGGCAAAGGGAGAGAGAAAAAAAGCCCTGAAGGAAAAAATGGAGGATGTTATGAGCGCTCAAACTCCAGATGAAATAAAGTCCATGTACGTGGTGAAAGTTGACAACCTAAGGAAAGAAGCCTTGGCTCTTGAAAATAAAAGGGAGCACCATATAGCAACCAACAAGGACTTCTGGTCCATTGTGGTCAAAAGCCTCCCGGGGGTGAAGAAGCGTGACTTTACTCAAGTACGAGAATTAAAAGTTAAAGGCCGCAAAATTGTCTCGTGCCCGATGCCATTCTGTATTGGCAAAGTAAAAGATATGACCAGACATCTCTGCCAAGTCCACGGTGTGGTGAGCGCCGTGGAACAACGGAACTTGATGAAGAAGACTGGAGTTACTACTCCAAAGGCCGATAGCACCCCCAGGAGGAAGTCCCTTCATCGATGTTCTGTATGCGACAATGTGTTGAATAGGATCGACTCGCACCTTGTCAGCAAACATGGGCTGAAGCGTGGTACTGTCCGCTTCAAAGAGCTTCTCAGTGCGGTAAGTACTAGCTAGTATTACTGCTATTTTTTTATTGATCTGTACCAATTGATACCCATTAACTACTCTTGTGTCTTTCTTTTGCAGTCCATGCTTACTAAAGGAGACCAGGAGGAAGAGCCTCTTGACGCACAGGATCCAGATTTGGGAAAAAAGTTATTCAAGGTTTTCCTTGAACGCTACAAGCGATGCCTGCAAAATACCTCAGCCCTGAGCCATAACTCAATTGAGCTTAGCGTCTGAATCATCTCGGACGTTATAAAATATTCCTTTAAAGTTCAAAAGGATAGTTTCCAAGAGAAGGCGCTAATAAACGTCTTCCTCAATCTTGGAAACGACGAAAGCTTCCTGAAGAGGAGAGCAGGCACCCTATCTGGCAGCTACTGCTGTAACATTATCTTTACATGCATCAGGGTACTTGAGTATTTGAAGTATCAGTATGAAGAGCTACCTCGAGCCCAAGAGGCAGATTATGCTTTGAAAAATCTCCTCAAGAGGTACCAAAAGGTCGAGAAGAAAGAGAGAGCAGCGTCTCGAGAGAGGAAAGCTGGGAATGTGCTGTCCTCCGACGAGATCAAAAACATCTCAAGATCTTCCTCTGTAAAAGTGGTTCTTCAGAACGCTGCCAACTCCCTTGAGGATGAGAGCCTCCGTCCCATAACAGTTTCAAGCTTTATTAAGCTGAGGGACGCTCTCATAATCAGTTTTCTTGTTCCATCTCTGAGAAGAGCTCAAGAATTTACCGAGTTCACAGTACAAGAGTGTAATGAACGGTCTCATACAGAAGAAGAGACCTTCAGAAAAATAAAAGTACACAAAACAATGAGTTATGGCGCCGCCGACATTGTACTAAAATAATGTCGAGGAGAAGGCGCTTAAGGCCTACATGCTGTATGCAAGGCCTATAATAACTACTTGTCAGTTGGATTCTTGCCCAGTATTTATCCCCTCCAGCACTTCCAGAGGTCGGAACTACTGCTGCGGGAAAATGCACATTTCAAATATCACCTCCATTCTCCGGAAGCTCTGCCTGAAGGCGGGAGTAGTTTCCAGGAGTGTGAATACAAGGATGCTGAGGAGATCTACTCCTCTGCTTAGAAGATCAATAAAGATCCTGCTTTCAGGCAGGAATTCTCAACTAGCAGGTCACAGTTATGAGACTGCTAGACGGTATTACGCCATATACGACACAAGAGACCAAGCTCGAAATGATGTCAGCAAGCTTGAGGAGTATAGGGAGTAAGTAACTGCCTATTTCCCTCTGATATATTGAGTGCATATGTATCTGAATATTGAATACACACGTCTCTGATCTTTATCAATGAACTAACTCATTTACCATTCCCATCAGAAGTGGAATCCCTATAACCCCATTCTCCCAAGAGGCGGAGGCGGAGACGGAGACAGAGTTAGAGATGGCTGCTGATGAGGAGGGAATAATGCCTGAATTAACAGATGAACAGTAAGTATTTACCTTACCGTCATCTATGATATGACCCTTGATCACTTTACATGCTGGATCTTGATAATTATTATCTTCTCTTCCACAGGATGGAAGAAGGGAATCGGGATGAGGCTGCTGCACCAGAAAGGTCTCTGGAAGTCGACTCGTCTGAGGCGATGGAGGAAACTTTCGTGGCTCCTCTCCCACCCCCTGCAATAAGGCAAGTAATGTGGCTGCTATTATTTATGCACGTCTCACATCTCACACGTTTGCCCTGTATTTTACTAACCTCTTGCTCTGTCTTTTGTTAACAGGACGGAAGCAGTTCAAGCTTCACCCACGAAAAGTTTGGTGTCCTCGGTAAGCTCACGGCCAGTGACTTACCCTTCAGATATTTCCTTCCTCGAGGAGAGCGAGGAGGAGGAGGAGGATGCCTTGCCTCCTAATCAATTTTATGACATGATTGTCTCCGAGCAGAAAGCTCAATCAGCCAAGACAGGCTTAAAAACTTTCCGCTGGGAAGTGCTGCGGAGCCAGCTGGCTTTGAAACATCCATATTTTCAGAGTCACTCAAAATAAGAGATCCGCAGCCGCTATAAGTATATAAAGTCCCACCTAAAGAAGGCAAAGTAAAAGACTCTTCCCATCAAGAACGGAGTTATAATAGAGCTACTGGCGAAGGTACTCCGAGATCAAAAACCTAATGAGTGTGAGAGGGAATCGCAAGGTCACTTGGAAGACCCTCTATGTGAAAAACAAGGCATCAGATTTGGTCACGCACCCCGATGGCTAAATCTTCCTTTAATGCCTCGTTTTAATTTCAATAATCGAGCCTCGCTCGATTTTTTTCTATGTAGCGAATGAACCAGTGACATAACTGCCCTATGTATGCAGAATCTCATTGAAATCGCTCGGATAATTACTGAGATAGAGTACATAAACCACTAAAATAGCTGTATTATATAGGCAAAATATCATTGAAAATATTCCTCTTCTTGTAATACAGCATTCTATAGGCAAAGTGTCATTGAAAATCTTCCATTTTTCGCCTTTTTCTTCTCCATATTTTTCTTAAACTTCCTCTTCTTCCTTCTTTTTCCTCTTCGTTAAGTAGCAAAATGACAAAATTCAAGTGCGGGTACTTCAAGACTGGTCCGTCGGACTTGATGGGATAGGTGTCGGTCTTGATGATTTACCTTTTTTTAAAATTTTGGTAACATCCTGAAATAATTTTTTGAACAAATTTGTCAAATTTCACTTTCGGTCAAAATGCGCAAGACTTGATTTTTCTCAAAAATAAAAAATGCTACCTAACATGGGGTAAAATTTTTGTCAATTCAAGACTGACGTTCCTGAACTGAAAAAAAAAAAAAAAACCGCGTAAGTGAAAGTGCTTATCAAGACCGAGTACGTACTCAGTGTTAGGTGTTCCTGTCCCAGCTGCTGCCACCTCAACCCTGGAGAGACCTGACATGACCTGAACCAGCTGAGCGTTACAGTATGACGATAGGAGATTGTCACGCACCTGTCGACTGTGAACGTGACAAATGAGGGACAGTAACAGCCAACACGGAGTACTAATAAAACTGAATTCATTATACTTTCATTTTCACCTTCCCTCGCCCCCACCCAGCTCTTGCAGATACATCAAGCCCTCCCCCCAACACAACCACCGCCACCAAGAACACACCATTATCCACTGGCAAACAGAATAATCACAAAACAACACTGACCTTACCTGGGCGGCGGACGGAGGTAGAGAAGGCGACGCAGCTAGAGTCAGGCGTTAGTCCACATCTGCTGAAGCTTCGGAACTTTCTCGCTATCTCGAACGCTTCAATGCCTTGTTTTTTTTTTGTTTTTTTTTCATATCAGAGGGACACCGGGCTGAGGCAACAAAAGGGAAGAAAAGAAAATACCTCCACTACTTTTAACAAACCCGCGCTAAAGTTATTTGGTTTTCCAAGGATGTTTTCGTGGCTTTAGTGATTGAAATTATAATTAGTGAGGTGACGAGTTTTGCAAGGGTATTTTCATGGTTTAGTGACAATTTCCTTTGATTTACTGGAAGTTATCGTGGTTTTACGAATGTTCTAGCAGGGTATAGTACAAACTGTTAAGGATTTACAAGTGTGTTTCCTTGGGTGATAGTTTTACAGCCTGTAGTAAAAGTCAACGAAGTGATAATGGCACTATCATGACTCAGTGATGGTTTGGTGAGGATCCTGCGTCATTAATGAGAACACCCATGAGAACCTGACCAATCACCTCTGTGGCATTTGTTAACAGTCCTGGTGAAAGAACAGAGAGCTTAACAATACGAACAAGATACAAATGGAGAACACAAACCAGAATACATCAACAATTACAAGCAGATTCATTTAACGAGGTAGTTAGAGGAAATATTTTATCCGCATGGCAAAGACTAACTATCTTTGCCCTTATTTTGAGATGAAGTGCTTAAGAACACAAGAATACAAACAAGATACAAATGAAGGATGCAGACCAGAATACATCAACCATTACAAGCAGTTTAATACAACGAGGTTGTTAAGGAAAATATTCATCCACACGGTAGAGACAAACGAACCAGGTTGTTAGCGCCGAGTCATTAGGTAGTTTTGAGATTATACGAATTTATGGACAGGGGTGATGGGTGGAAATACGCAGGCATGTTTGAAATATGGACCACCGCGCATAGGCCTATTAGTTTCTTGCACCAGCCCTTATTTTTCTTACATTCTTACTTTAGCTCTTAATATTAAATCAATTATTCTTCCACTTCCCTACTCCACAATTAAAAATACGCATGACAAACAGTATAATTAGCATATTTAGGTCCTAAATATTGGTGATGGTGGTGGTGATAGTGGTGGTGACGAAAAACAGAATGGAGGATAGAATTAGAAAAGTCATTTAATCTCTCAAAACAGAGCTCACCTGTCACCTGGGGGCACTGATGTGATTCCAGGGATGCTGCAGGTGTGAGATGTAGATGTAGGTGTGGATGTGTAAGGCTTGGATGGTGTGAGAGATGAGGGATGCTGTGTGGAGGAGTGAAGGATGGGGGGATAGGCTGTGTGGAGTGAGAGATGAGGAGGGAAGCTGAGTGAAAGATGAGGGAAGAGGCTGACTGAGGGATAAGGAGGCAGGCTGTGTGGAGTGAAGGATGAGGGGGCAGGCTGTGTGGACTGAGAGATGAGGAGGGAAGCTGAGTGAAAGATGAGGGAAGAGGCTGAGTGAAGGATGAGAGGGAAGGCTGTGTGGAGTGAAGGATACTCTGTGGAGTGAAAGATGAGGGGGAATGCTGAGTGTGAAGACCTGGAGATGCTGTGAGTGGGTGAAGGAAGGCAAGATAAGAATGAATGCTGAATATCTGAGAATACCTGAAGTGTGTGTGTGTGTGAGTTTGAGTGTTATTTATATGTGGAGGAAGACACAAAAAAGAAAAACAGTCAACACGTGGAGATGCCGAGTGTGGAGTAACATAAGGATGTACAAAAGGGAAGCTGCAAGGAGCCATCAGGCTCCTTCACTGGGAAGGAAGGCATGGCAAGGACAAGCATCACAGAAAGAAACCACATCCACTGTCACAAAAACTGGAACTGACTCGTAAACTGTCCAACACAAAGAAAAAAAAAAGATAAACAAAATAACAATAAAAAATAAATAAATAAATAAAGTGACATCTTGACCCCAAAAGCTGATAAATACACTAATGAACACTGAAGGAGAGAGAGTTTACAGTCAGTTTGCATACATTTATTAAGACAACACAAGGAATGATGGTCCAGCTTAATCAAACCTTCCTACTGTCTTAACACCAATCTCTACACATACTTGTGGTGAAAATACACATCCTTATCTCCTGTAACATACATATCATTCTTAACACATTGTACCCACTACTACACAACCTACCTAATGCATCCTTCACACACTACCTTCCTTCCAAATCACTCTTAACCATCCTCACACAGTGTACAGGATATCCTCAGCCTCTCCTACACATCCTTCACACACCAATCTGCCGCCCTACATATCCTTTGCCTCTCCCACACACTCATGTATTTCAAATTTCCTTTCTGGCAAATTCTACTCACAAAACTAATATATCTATACTTTTTGGAATGGTTGAGTTTTTTTTTTTATCATTAGTTTGAGCAATGGGGCCTGTTCTCTCTCTCTCTCTCTCTCTCTCTCTCTCTCTCTCTCTCTCTCTCTCTCTCTCTCTCTCAAGTACAACAGGAATGAGATGCAATCATACAAAAAACATTGGAATAATACCCTTAAAAATAACAAGAATCACATCTTAGTACTAATCTTCCAGTAGTGAACAAGATAGTAGCAGTAGTAAAAATAAAAGATGCTTGAATGAAGTACAAATCCCTCACACACACACACACACACACACACACACACACACACACACACACACACACACACACACACACACATCTATCTATCCATCTCTACACCAACCGAGCTCTCCCACATATGGAGCAGCCCAGACAAAATACCACACACAAACCTAACCCACACACTTCACACTCTCCTCCCCCAAGCCACACCCCTGCCCCTGCCTCGGCCCTTGGCTGCCTGCCCTGGGCCTTCCCCTGGGCTGTGCTGGGTGCTGGAGTGGGTGCTGGAGTGGGTGCTGGGGGTGGGTGAAGGCTTGGGTGCAGACTTGGGTGCAGGTGTGGGTGTGGGTGTGTCCTCAGGTGCAGGTGTGGGCTCGTTCTGGGAGGAGCTGGGACAAAACACACAGGTGCATTAGACACACACAGGTGACAAGTGACAGGTGTGTGTGTGTGTGTGTGTGTGTGTGTGTGTGTGTGTGTGTGTGTGTGTGTGTGTGTGTGTGTGTGTGTGTGTGCGCACGCGCGCACGCACACGCACGCACGCACGCACGCACACACACACACACACACACACACACACACACACACACACACACACACACACACGAACCTCAACAAATACAGCAACTAATATTTTTAACTTTTGGGGTGAATATTCTCAGCAAATACAGTGACTAATATCTTGGGGTGGAAATCAAGAGTAAAAACTGCTATTTTCTTTTGCCATACAAGCAGAAGAGTTGTGGCAGGTCTTGGCCCACTCACACCCTGAACAGGACAAGGATGACAACAGGAAGTATAAACTGATTAACTGTGAAATTAATGTACCAAAGCAAAAAATCTAACACATTACTTCTATATTTTTTTTTTTTGTTTACAATGGTATAATAAGAAAAAAAAAAAAAAAAAAAAAAAAAAAAAAAATATATATATATATATATATATATATATATATATATATATATATATATATATATATATATATATATATATATATATATATATATATATATATATATATATATATATATATATAAAAACACCACTCCTATATTATTTTTCACATTTATAATGATCTATAGAATGAAAAAAAAACTATTTATATTTTCTAGTTTACAATGACATAAAATTTAAAGAAACAATAATTTCTCCTCCATTTTCTAGGTTACACTGATACATCAACTCAAAACACATTATTTTTTTTCTCTACTTTACACAAATTAATCTAAACTAAACAACAATCCCTTTCTTTTACAGCTTTGTACTGCTTTACTTTCCAGTTCATTATAAATCTCTCTCTCTCTCTCTCTCTCTCTCTCTCTCTCTCTCTCTCTCTTCTAGCCTTTTTTCCATTCATATATAAACTCAAACCAAACTTATTTCTTCTGAACTAAAAAAAACTGCTATATATCCCACCATTATATTCATCTCTTATATTCTTTCTAATTAACAAAGATACATCCCCCCAGCACACACACACACACACACACACACTAACCCCACTGTTCTATATATTCCAAAACACCACATTTCTTTTTTTTTTTTCATTTCACTTATTCATCTTTTATCATTTTATCGACAGATTAGCAACTCAATTTCACTTCCTCATTATCCTTCCTAGACAAAACATCCTTCACCACATCCAACTGGCATCCTATGACCCTCCTACCTGGCTCCTGTCTTGTCCTCAATTTCATTTCCTCATTATCCTTCCCAGACAAAACATCCTTCACCACATCTAACTGGCATCCTATGACCATCCTACCTGGCTCCTGTCTTGTCCTCAGGTGTTGCAGAAGTTAAATAATTGATATTCAAAATATCATCAGACTGATGATACAGTCTTATCCTCGGTTTCACACCACCAGCACCAGCACCACCACCACCACCACCACTTGTCTTAACCTCCTTAGCTCCTATTTTCTTCTTAGCCAGCAATGTTTTCTTCATCTTGTACCCCAGTCCTGTTGGTCTACCCTGCCCCTGCCCCGGCCGCCCTGGTACAAAGCCCCCCACCACACCCCAGGAGTGTGCAGGGCCAATGTTAGGGTCGCGCCAGGGCAGTTAGCGTGGGGGCATCTGGGGGGTGGGTAGGATGCCGCAGCCAGACCCATAGTACTGGTCGTCCTGTTGGTAAAGTGTTGGAGTTAGTGTTGTTACTGCTACTACTACTGCTGCTACTCTTACTACTACTACTACTGCTACTGTTGCTGTTGTTGTTGATGCTATATTAGTTTGGTGCTTTTTGTTTTATATAGTGAATTGTTATGGTTCTACTTCTGTTATTATGAGCAGGGTGTTCCTAATACTACTACTACTGCTGATAGTGGTCCTGCCATTAAGTTTTATATATGGATTTAATCTTTCTTTTATACAGTTAAATAACATCCTGCTATCACTACTATTACCATTACTACTGTGACCAAGCCACCTCTACTACTGGTATTACTTCTACTATTACTACTACTACTAATAATACAACTAAATATTTTACTGCTATCTCTACTATGATCAAACTATCACTACTACTACTTCTACTAGTACTGCTGTTACTCACCCAGTCCATCCTCCTCTTCTGTCTGCCTTCCCAGTCCCTCTGTCTTGACCACTGTGCCTCTTCTTTCTGTGAGGAGACAGAGTTACAACCCACACACCCAAGGAACCTGACCTAGCCTATGCAAGACGACCTCTGTTAGCTGAGAGGAGAGGGAAAGAAGGAAACAGATGCACAAGAGGAAAGGAAACCAGAAACATTTAGGCTGATACAAAGATATGGTTTGAAAAGTAATAATGAACAGGATATATCGTGATGCAATGCTATTTTCATTTTGGCTTGTTGTTTGTTGAGAAAAACCAAGAAAACATTTAATTCTTCTTTAAAGTTGTGAAAATAAAAAAAAGAATAAAGAAATAAAGAAATAAAAATAAATAAAGAAATAAAGAAATAGACAAAATATCAATTAATTAAAAAAATATACCTTGATACTTAAATAAGATCATCAAACAGACCCACAATTACCATAACATCACCTACAAAGACCAAGCTTAACCCCCAACCTTTATGCAACACACTCTAAGGCACCAACACCCAACACACCACCACCTCCACACCCACACTGGTCAACACCCTAACACTGACCCCCCCACAAACACACACTTACACAACACACTCTAGGCCACCCCACCCCTCCAGACTTACATTAGTCAGCACAGCGTTGAGAATATTAAGTGCCACTTCGGACTCCAGGTTATCCATATGCCATGATGTCCGGAGCAGCGGCCGTCCCCTGCAGCGCCCGGCCGGCCACCCTGCCAATCCCTGGCACCATCTCCCCCTCCCACGGCTTCGTCATCAGCCCCCTCCCCTGTGACCACCTCCCAACTGTTGCTCCTGTCACATGAGTACTCCTGTGATGACCTGAAGAGGAGGAGGTTTTTAATGACTTGATAATAATAATAATAATAATAATAATAATAATTATAATAATAAATAAATAAAAGGTTTGGGAAGTTTTGAATCATTGAACATAAAGAAATTGTCTCCTGTTGTCTTTTATGAATTTTCTTTACTTTTTTGTCTTATTTTGTTGATTTTAAGCCTTTTTTTTCTTGCTGGTTATTTGATTTTTTTTTGGATAATGTTGAAATAGCACTAGTGTTTTTGATCTTTGCGTTAGGTTAACATTAATTCTGTTCATTAGTCTCAGTGCCGGTCAATTCATTCTGTAGGTAACAACTTGATAAGGCGTCACACTCTGCCCAGAAACAAGCAGTAAAAGTCTGGAAATTACCAGGCAAGCATTACCACCATATCCCCAAATTTCTCATTACTTTTCATCATATTTATTGAGTTTTTAAGTAATTATTCTACTTTCCTTTGCTGGTTATTTGATTTTTTTTTACATGACCACCTTAGCCGTACCTGCCGCCGCCGTAGGGGTCACCATACTGCCGGCCGTACCCCTCACTGACCCTGCGGCGTGACTCTCAGCCTAAGCACCCATCAAACTCATCCTGCCTCACTCACTCCTGCAAAGAAAATAAAGATAAAAAATAACAATAATCATCTTCCTGCCTTTTCTTTCCTTGCATCTAGAATTACTTAACCACTTGGGGAAGATGACTCTTAGCAAGGCGTTAAATAATGCGTCACGGCAGCAGGGAGGTGGGTGTGGTGGCGTGTGGGTGGTGTTGGTCTGAGCGTTGTGGGGTGGTGCTGGGAGTCCTTGCTGAATGGTGTTATGTATTCTTATTCACACTTATGTTTCTTTCCTTTTCGTTGTGACAGCTATATCAAGCTTAGGGTGTTCTGTGGGGACTTCCGAGGCTTAAGATAACTGTGTCCTGTCCTCTGATGGTGAAATATACGTCTGTGCTGTACAATAGTTCTTGAAATGCCCTTGCCTGTCACTCCACTACTACGCCGCGCCCTTCAAGTCACCTCCAACAATACAATAAATAAAATACAATTAAACATTCCGGAACTGACGAAGGTACTGAAGGAACCTCTATAATTGGACTTTTCTCATATCCAAGGCATGTTTCTTATATAATTCTCCACTAGCCTATAAGGTATAATTCATCTCTCACTTCACACTTACTCAGGGACAGTAATTACCTTCTATTTGAGCTGTAATCGTGGAATTCTCCCGGCCCCAGCAAGCAATGCAAACATCAACAATGGCTGCCAGTTCATATAAACGTCCTGCAAAGGGTACTGTTTTCGTCTATATATTAAATCTCTCTTTTAAACTTAGAAATTTTCTTTTTTAGCCATTAAAAATTATGAATGCTATTAATAAGTAAAGAAATATTAGGTTTATAGCTATTTCATGACTTTGCTTTGAGCCTAAATCATCTCTTTCTCTTACATATTCATCTAAGTGATACAAAATTCCAGTCCTTTTAGTAATGACTCCATTTACTAGGCATAGATATTTTTTACAGCAGCGGAAAGAGGGTGGCCAACTCGGACTATATATTAATAACAGAGCTGTGTAAGATGATGGAACGGGTAATATTGAACAGGCTTATATAAGGTGGGCCATATACTCTCTGGCAATGTACATGGCTTCCTAAAAAGTCATTCCACAAGTCATTGTTTTGTTGGGTGATTTATAAATAAGGATGCTACCTGCAGAGCTTTCGTTAATCTTAAGGGTGCCTTCGACAGGGCCAACAAAGATGTTATTGTTGCGCCCATCCCTCACTCCGGGCGGGCGTGTTATCCACACGGGTATAGGTAGAGCAGCGGAGTCACACTCTGAACGCCGGGACAAGGCGCGCGTGCACACACACACACACACACACACACACACACACACACGAGGCCAGGCCACAAGGGAAAAACACGGGCACTATTTCCTAAGTTTATTGACAAATCCTCCGCAAGTACACTGCTTTACAAGTTCACAGGGGCACCACAAGTCTCCCAGGGCACGTCAGGCACTCAACAGGCAGGCACACGTTGGCTTCCTCTCCGGCCACGCGTCTACGCTCTCTCTCTGTTCCCGCCTCTCCCAGTGCTACCACCTCCCACAGTGCTGCCACCCGCACCAATACCCCTGGTGTAACATTATTATGAATTCATTTTCAAAGGTGTCAAAGGTAGATATTTAGGATGGATCAGGGACTATTTGTACAACAGAACAGCACAGGTTTGGTTTCAAGGTGCAGTCTCCTCTGAGGAAGTCTTTGAGCTTGGAACACCACAGGGTGGAGTCCTTAGTCCAATGCTTTTCAATGCTTTAATGGACAAAATTGCGCGTTGTTCCTTCCCACAGGGCACCCAGGTCCTCATCTATGCTGACGACATGCTCCTCCAATGCGCCACACCCAGGACTCTCCAGTCAGCTCTGTCACAACTAGCAGCATTGTGTGTTCAAATGGGACTTGTAATTAATGAATGTAAAACCAAATTTCAAGCCAAAGGGAAGGTCTCTCGACCGCCCACTGTAAATAATGTTCCCATCCCTGGAGTTCATACACACAAGTACCTGGGTGTACAGCTGAGTTTCAGGAAGTCACTCCACGCTGTACACTATGTTCGAGACCTCTGTCTGCCACGGCTAGTGCCACTTCGGCTGTAAGCAAACAGGGGCCTGGGGACTGGCATTCCAGTTCTAAGGATGTTCTATATATCTGTCGTACGGTCCATCATTGACTACGCAGCTCCTATTTTAATACAGTTTAGTGCCACCCAGCTCTGTCCCCCTGGAGCTTGTTCAGAATGAAGCCAAGAGAATAATTTTGGGATGCCCCAGGACTGCAAGGACTGAGGTCCTCAGAGCTGAACTGCACCTGCCGAGTATTATGTGTAGGATATAGGAAATTACTTGTCGTAATGTTGGTCGGATGCTATGCACGGGCTCCGACTCTCTGAAGGGATCACTGACCCCCTGTATCGTGATCCACGGACTCCTACAACTCCATACCTCAGGAAGATCTTGGGAGTTCTTACAAGTGTAGGTATAGCCGAGGCCTGTATTAACGTTGTTATGTCACCGCTCCAACCCTCACCGTGTCAGTGTTGATATTCACTCACTGCATCAGCCCAAGAGGGACTGGCCTCCTCATGTGCTGCAAGACATGTTCATGACTAAATTGTCCAAGTACCCCCACGTTCAGGCTATTCATGTTTATTGTGATGGTTCAGTCAATGGCAGCAGGTCCGGATGTGGGCTGTTCATCCGCGACTACATTTCTGCCAATCACCACACTGACACTGAGGTTTCCAGGCGGCTCCCTGCACACATGTCCTCCACTAGGGCAGAACTGTATGCTGTTCTGGAGGCGCTCCATATTGTGGCGCCTCTCCGTAAGGATATATTCTTCTTTGTTGACAGTCAGGCTGCACTGTATGCTCTCCAGTCTACCTCCCCCATGGACTGTGATCTAGTTAATAAATGTCTTGATCTCATCCACACCCTAGAAGGTGCTGGTGCCACGGTTCACTTCACCTGGATACCCTCTCATGTGGGTATCCCGCTTAATGATAAGGCAGACCGCCTTGCTCAATGTGCTTTTCAGGACGACACAGTGGACCCTGGCCCTGAGTACACTCTGGGCTATATTAAGAGTAGCATTAAGGACTTTGTACATAGTAGCATTAGTGATCAGTTGTACACAGTAGCATTAGTGATCAGTTGTACATAGTAGCATTAGTGATCAGTTGTACATAGTAGCATTAGTGATCAGTTGTACATAGTAGCATTAGTGATCAGTTGTACATAGTAGCATTAGTGATCAGTTGGAGCTTTGTTTCCATAGGCAGTAGTCTTCTCTATGTACGTGTCTCCCAGAGCTGCGCTTACACCTATGGGAGACACACTGCATCACACGACAGGGTGGCAATGAGGCTCAAATTAGGCTATAAATACTTTTGGAAAGTCAGTGCTTCTCCTGGCGTGTGCTGTGTGCTGTGTGCTGCACCAAGGGGACACACTCTGCGTCATTATGTCACGGAATGTCCTCTCATTGGTAAATTTAGGCTGCGAGGTCAACATGACTTGTATAGCCTCATTGACCATTTCATAGACTCAGCCACTCTCAGGGAAATACTCAATGAATATCCTACGTTTGGTCCCAGACTGTAGGATATTTTTACAATAAGGTGTACAATATCTGTATTTATTTATTTAATTGTATTTTTGTAGTGTATACTATCTATTTTTATATTTTTAATACTTTACCTTTACCTCTGGAGCCTTTGGGAAGCAGGAGTGTTTCACAGTACTCCGCACCTCTCCCCCATCTGTCTCTCTCTCTCTCTCTCTCTCTCTCTCTCTCTCTCTCTCTCTCTCTCTCTCTCTCTCTCTCTCTCTCTCTCGGAAAAAAAAAAGTGGTATTAGATTATCGCACGAGGAGGAGGAAAAAAGAGAAGAAAATAAACACAAAGAAGCAATAAACCAAAAAAGAAAACAAGGCCAGCATCTTTCCTTCTTTAATTTGAATTTCTTTACTTCGTAATTTTCTTATCTGGCGCAGTCCTTATATATGCATTAATTTCACTAGTACAACATTAATGAAGAGGAGGAGGAGGGGGAACAATCATATGCATTTCATAGCTAGAACCTTAACTTTCCTTCCTCCTCTCTTTTCTTATTTAATCATTCTTTTCACTAATAAGGAGAAGGAGCAGATAAACATGAAAGTAGGAAGAATAATGGCGTTCGGTAATAAGGAGAGTCTGCTTCCTCCCCTCTTTCTTCACATTTCATTCCTCCTTTCCTTATTTGATAATTTCCTTTGCTAACGCAGAAGGAAAAGGAGGAGAAGGAGTTAAACATGAAAAAAGAAGAAAAAAGAGGCGTGTGTTTTGTCCTTTCTTTCTTTACTTCATTCTTTCCTCCCCTGCCTGGCGCCTCTCTCTCTCTCTTATAGGTGCGGGCGGTGCTGCCTGTGGAGGAGGGCGCAGCTGTGTACCACTGTGAGGCGCAGCTGGACGGCAGAACCATTGTGACTCACTGCTTGGAGAAGAACAAGGTATTAGGCTTATCCCCTATGCTATTTTTAGTGTTTTTTAATAATATTTAACATGCTATCATTTTTTTTTATATCAATATATCAACCTGCCATTTTTGCTGCTTTGAACGTTTTGCAGCGGCGCCTGTGCTAAATGTGTGTGTGCCTTATTTCCTCCTATTTTTTTTTAACATTGAGACTTTTTTTTTTTATATCTAACGAAGGCAAAGTGTTTACCATTAGCGTATATATGAGTAGACTCACAAGAAAATAATAATAAACTGGGTAGGTACTTGACATTGCCCACAGGGAGAGACTGCCACGTGTAGGCCTGACAGCTTCCACCACTAACTCATTTTCCTGCTGTAAGCCCTACACACTGGTTCCCTTTCCTCACACAGGCAGAGAAGGTGTACAAGGAGGCTTTGAAAGAGGGGAAGACTGCCCTCATGACACGAGAAGACCCTGACTCAAGCGACATTCTCACGCTTAACCTCGGCAACTTTCCTGCGGGTTCGTGGTTGTGGTGGTGGTTGTGGTTGTGGTGGTGGTGGTGGTGGTGGTGGTGGTGTGTGTGTGTGTGTGTGTGTGTGTGTGTGTTTGAGAGAGAGAAAGAGAGAGGTTACTGTCACCCGTACCTCTCCTTGCCTCACCCTTACCTCACCCTGTCTACAGAAATATCTAAAAACATTGTAGGTATGAGGAAAATAGCATTATAAAGGTTGCTGCCAACCTACCTCAGCCTTCCTCACCTTGCTCCACCCATACCTTAGCTTCCTCACCCTACCTTATGCTGCCTCGCCCTGACCCACCCATACCTCACCCTCTCTCACCCCGCCCGCTTCTGCTGCAGGAACGAGGGCAAAGGTCACCCTTCGTCTGGTGATGGAGTTGAGGGTTGAGACAGACGGCATCATCAGCTTTGTTTTGCCCACAGTACTCAACCCGCGCTACACCCCTGCTGACCACCCTCGCAGGCAAGGTAGGTCAGCTGAGGTCACAGGTCGTGTCAGCTCAAGGGAGTGTGTGGTGGGTTTGAAATGCACTAAAACACTTGTAGTTATTATTGATTGTTATATTCCAGATTATACCAGATTGGTTTGGGGCGAGGAGAATTCGCTGAAACGCTTAGAATGCATTCACTTTTTATTTTTCTATTACCTACACTAGCAAAACACATGTAATTGTTATTTTCCATTACCTAAAGCTTCAAAACATGTAATTGTTATTTTTCTATGATTTACCTCAACAAAACACATGTAATTGTTATTTTCCATTACCTAAAGCTTCAAAACATGTAATTGTTACTTTTCTATTACTTACCTCAACAAAACACATGTAATTGTTATTTTCCATTACCTAAAGCTTCGAAACACATGTACAGTGGAACCTTGGTTTTTTAACTTAATTCGTCTATGAAAGCTGTTCTAACTCGGAAATGTTCAGAAATCAAAACTATTTTCCCCACAGGAATCAAAGTAAAAATGGATTAATCCGTTCCCGCACACCGTCGCAGCAGCTCAGGACAAGGCCTGGATTTTTTTTTTTTACCCGGTCCACTTTTTTTGGGGGGGGATTTATTGTTTTTATTTATTTATTTATTTTTATTCTTCATATTCATATGTAAATCAGTTTAAATAAGAAATTAAAAAATAATGTAGAGTGAAAGAAAAGGTGTGAAGTGTTTTCTTTTTTTCATGTAGGAGGGGCACCGGTAAAGAGCAACAAAAATATAATAATTGAAAAAAAGAGAAGGCCACGCCACTGAAGTGACGTCCCCAGAGCTGAAAGCAGAAGACAAAAATTACAGGATAAGTGTCTTGAAACCTCCCTCTTGAAGGAATTCAAGTCATAGGAAAATGGAAATACAGAAGCAGGCAGGGAGTTCCAGAGTTTACCAGAGAAAGAGATGAATAATTGGGAATACTAGTTAACTCTTGCATTAGAGAGGTGGACAGAATAGGGGTGAGAGAAAGAAGAAAGTGTTGTGCAGTGAGGCCGTTGGAGGAGGAGAGGCATGCAGTTAGCAAGATCAGGAGAGCAGTTAACATGAAAATAGTGGTAGAAGACAGCAAGAAATGCAACATCAGCCAATCAGCTGCGAGCTTATAAACCCACCGAGGCTCCAGGAATCTAACTTAAGTGAACAGACTATAATCCAGTCATTCTGAAGCATCTTTACTGTACAACCATCTCTTATCTTTAACCACTTTGCTCTGGATGCTTAAAAACACACGTTGTTCATATACGGCGCAGGCCTGCGAGCGGTAATTTATCTCATTTATAATACTATAATTCTCTCTCTCTCTCTCTCTCTCTCTCTCTCTCTCTCTCTCTCTCTCTCTCTCTCTCTCTCTCTCTCTCTCTCTCTCTCTCTCTCTCTCTCTCTCTCTCTCTCTCTCTCTCTCTATATATATATATATATATATATATATATATATATATATATATAAGAACATAGGAACATAAGAAATAAAGGAAGCTGCAAGAAGCCATCAGACCTACACGTGGCAGTCCCTGTATGAAATATACCTACCTATTTCCACCTATCATCCCCATCCATAAATCCGCCTAATCTTCTCTTATAGCTCCCTAATGTCTTAGCACTAACAACTTGATTACTGAGTCCGTTCCATTCATCTACCACTCTATTTGAGAACCAATTTCTTCCTATCTCTTTTTTAAACCTAAATTTTTCAAGCTTGAGCCCGTTATTTCTTGTTCTATCCTGGTTGCTGATCCTAAGAATTTTGCTTACGTCCCCCATGTTATAACCTTTATACCACTTAAAGACTTCTGTCAGGTCCCCTCTTAACCTACATCTATCTAAAGAATGTAAATTTAACAGCTTCAATCTCGCCTCGTAAGGAATACTCCTCATACCCTGTATCCTTTTAGTCAATGTCCTTTGTACTGATTCTAATAGATCTATAACCTTCTTGTAATATGGGGACCAAAACTGCACAACGTAGTCTAGATGAGGTCTGACCAGCGTCAATTATAACTTTAATATTACTTCAGGTCTTCTACTTTTAACACTCCTAAAAATGAATCCTAATACCCTATTTGCCCTGTTTCTGGCCTCTATGCATTGCTTTCTTAGACAGAGTTCAGAGCTAACTATAACTCCTAAATCTTTTTCGTACTTTTAACCTACTAGAGCTGAGTTGTTTATTGTGTAACTACTGTGTAGGTTTCCTCTACCTACGCTAAGTACATTGCATTTTTTTATGTTAAATTGCATTTGCCATCTGTCTGTCCATTCGTTCATCCTATCTAAATCTGCCTGCAAAGTGATGGCATCTGATTCTGACCTAACTAATCTATCTATCTTCGTGTCATCCACAAATTTACTAACATCACTACTAATTCCATTATCCAAGTCATTGATATATATATTAAAAACAACAATGGCCCAAATACTAATCCCTGTGGCACCCCACTAATTACATTACCCAACTCCCAGATTTGGAGCCGTTTATTACTACTCTCTGTCGTCTGTCGCTTAGCTATGACTTTATCCAGCCTAACACCCATCTATCCCACGTGCCCTAACCTTTCTCAGGAGCCTCTGATATCAATATTGATATCAATATTGATATCAATATTCTCGAAACTGCTATTCATCTTCTGAAAAAAAAACAAAGATTCATTGGTTCATATTAATAGAATCATGAATCTCCAACGAGGTGTATAGACTATCATATTGTGTCTGTTTTCTGTCATTCACACCCTCTCTCTCTCTCTCTCTCTCTCTCTCTCTCTCTCTCTCTCTCTCTCTCTCTCTCTCTCTCTCTCTCTCTCTCTCTCGCGTCGTTTGTCACTGTATTAGGATAAGCTGCTAAATACTTATGTATAGTGTAGATAACAGCTTTAGTGCAGCCACTTCTTATGTACAGTTGATGCCATTACATGTAGTGAACATAACTCAGAGCGGTGAGCCTTGACTCTCTCCTGGCTGTGAGCTTGGAGTTGATCACGCACCAGTCCACCAATCAGAGGACACCTTAAATTTTATTTTGCAATAAAAGAAATTAGCAAAATTTGAGGGGGTAGGGGCGAGGTTTGAGAGGGTAGTAAGGAAGGGATGAAAAAGGAAACCTGGAGCGCAGAAGAAATTTTGCCCGCACCAGCGGACGACGACATGGAACGCGCCGCCGAAGAAGACATGAAAGAAGAACGCGCCGTCAAATGCTGTGGCTTCCTGTACCTGCTGCGGCGACTCTTCCGCAGGAAGAAGAAAGCAGCAGTGCGGGAAGCAGCCAAGACCGACAACGTTAAGGAAAAAGTCATCGAAGACACAGAAGAAGAAACTATTGAAGAAGAGACAGTAACGCGCGCCATCGTACACGCAGAGGAAACGATGGAAGATGACGGAGATAACGGAAATGACGAAGAAAAAGACTTTGTAGCAGATCAAGAAATGAAAACCTGCGAAGATGAAGCATTAGTAGAAGCGGAAAACAAAGCAGAAAATAACGAAAGCGACGATGGGAAAGAAAAACCCACCCACACTAGTAAGAAGAAGCGTAAGAGAAAGAAGCGAAAAGTGAAGGTGGAGAAGGCGCCTCCGGTTAAGGCAGATGAGGACCTGGCGATGGGCGTGAAGCAGGTGTCCGGCGAGGCCTCAGAGGCCCCTAAGGCCTCTGAGGCCCCCGAGACTCCTGAAGCCACAGAAGGCGACTCGGAGGGCTGGACGGTGGTTGCCTGCAAAAAGAAAAGGCCCAGGAAGGTGAGGGTACAGCCTAGCCTGCCTAAGGAGACTGTGGCGGAGACCCCTGAGGACCCAGACCCCCCTAAGAGGGACTCAGAGGGCAAGGAGGTGGTGGGCCGCGGCAAGAACAGGCCCAAGAAGGTGAAGGCACCTAGCCTGCCTGAGGTGAAGGCCGCCATCGAGTCTCCTCGACGCCAGCAGCTCGAGGCGAAGAAAGGAAAGCAGCGGGCTGAGAGAGCCAAGCAGCAGCGTGCGCTGGACAGCGTGCGCCGCTCTTGGCAGGAGGAAGAGAAGGAGGCCACTCTCGCCGTAGCGCCCCACATGCGGCGCTACATCGTTGGCCCACGCGGCGCCACACTGCGGGAAGTGTGCCAAGAGTTCGCTGGCGTGCGAGTGTGTGTGCCGCCTCCCTCAGACACCCGCACCGCCACCATCAGGTTGTGCGGACCTGCCCGGAAGGTTCCCGCCGCCCTGGCGCGCCTCGAGGCCTTGCTCCGGCAGGCCGAGGTGATCGAGGCGCAAGTGGCGGTGACGCCACGCCAGCGGTGCCACGTGGTGGGTCCCGCCGGCGCGACTGTCAGGAGACTACTGCAGGAGTTCCCTGACGTGCAGGTGAGAGTGCCGCCAGCAACAGACAAGGTGTCTCGCACCGTGCTGCTGCGCGGCCCGCGCACCCAGGTGGCCGGCGCGGAGGCATTTGTCAGGGGCTGTCTGGAGGCCGCTGGCCGCACCGCCCACGCCGCTCACGCTGGCCACCGTCACGCCCACCACGCCCGCCGCCACGCCCACAATCTCGCCCATCAGTGAGGCGCCATTTAATAAATTAAATGATCTATTATTCTGTGTCTATTAATATGTATTTATGTGTGTGTGTGTGTGTGTGTGTGTGTGTGTGTGTGTGTGTGTGTCCTGATGAATGTGTACATGTATAGCCATATAGAAGGGCATCATAACATTGACAATATTCCAAGTTATGATGACATATGCATGAATATGTACCCATGACAATATTCCAAGTCATGATAAAATGTGTGTGAATATGTACCTATATGTTTTCCCATGTAGAAGGCCATCATAATATTGACAATGTTCCAAGTTATGATGAAATATGTGTGAATATGTATATAATATATGTATATAATATATGTATATAATATATGTATAGCCATGTAGAAGTCATATGTATGAATGCGTGTATGTATTGGCATAACTTATATAATATTCAAAGTCATGATTAATTTGCTTACGTGCGTTTGTGTGTGCGTGAGTACGTGCGCGGGTGCATATGTGGATTCTAACATGGACGAAAGGAGAAAGTGTGTGTGTGTGTGTGTGTGTGTGTGTGTGGAAGAGAAAATAAAAGAAAACGAACAAAAAAAGTCATCAGCGACCAAAAATAAGAATGAAGAAACTGAAGAAATAAAATCAGAAAATGAACAAAAAAAGTCATCAGCGACCAAAATCAAGAAAGAAGAAATTGAAGAAGAAATAAAATCAGAAAATGAACAAAAAAAGTCATCAGCGACCAAAATGAAGAGTGAAGAAGTCGAAGAAGAAATAAAATCAGAAAATGAACAAAAAAAGTCATCAGCGACCAAAATCAAGAAAGAAGAAATTGAAGAAGAAATAAAAGCAGAAAATGAACAAAAAAAGTCATCAGCGACCAAAATCAAGAATTAAGAAGAAATAAAAGCAGAAAATGAACAAAAAAAGTCATCAGCGACCAAAAACAAGAATGAAAAAGAAATAAAAGCAGAAAATGAACAAAAAAAGTCATCAGCGACCAAAAACAAGAATGAAGAAGAAATGAAAGCAGAAAATGAACAAAAAAAGTCATCAGCGACCAAAAACAAGAATGAAGAAGAAATAAAAGCAGAAAATGAACAAAAAAAGTCATCAGCGACCAAAATCAAGAAAGAAGAAATTGAAGAAGAAATAAAAGCAGAAAATGAACAAAAAAAGTCATCAGCGACCAAAATCAAGAATTAAGAAGAAATAAAAGCAGAAAATGAACAAAAAAAGTCATCAGCGACCAAAAACAAGAATGAAAAAGAAATAAAAGCAGAAAATGAACAAAAAAAGTCATCAGCGACCAAAAACAAGAATGAAGAAGAAATAAAAGCAGAAAATGAACAAAAAAAGTCATCAGCGACCAAAAACAAGAATGAAGAAGAAAGGAAAGCAGAAAATGAACAAAAAAAGTCATCAGCGACCAAAAACAAGAATGAAGAAGAAATAAAAGCAGAAAATTAACAAAAAAAGTCATCAGCGACCAAAATCAAGAATGAAGAAGAAATAAAAGCAGAAAATGAACAAAAAAGTCATCAGCGACCAAAGTTAATAATGAAGAAATTGAAAAAAAGAAACTAAAAGAATAAAATAAAAAAAAAAAGTTATAATATTTCTAAGAAGCATACTACTTTTCATCTACCCCTTTTCACTCCCTGTTTCTTTTATTTACACCCAAGGAGGAGGAGGAAAAGAAAAAGCAAAAATGAACAAAAAAAGTCATCAGCGACCAAAAACAAGAATGAAGAAGAAATAAAAGCAGAAAATGAACAAAAAAGTCATCAGCGACGAAAAACAAGAATGAAGAAGAAATAAAAGCAGAAAATGAACAAAAAAGTCATCAGCGACCAAAAACAAGAATGAGGAAGAAATAAAAACAGAAAATGAACAAAAAAAAGTCATCAGCGACCAAAATCAAGAAAGAAGAAGAAATAAAAGCAGAAAATTAACAAAAAAAGTCATCAGCGACCAAAATCAAGAAAGAAGAAATTGATAGTAAAGAAGAAACTAAAACAATAAAATCCAAAAAAAAGGAGGAAAAGAAAAAAAAAAACGTAAATGAACAAAAAGTCATCAGCGACCAAAGTTAATAATGAAGAAATTGAAAGTAAAAAAAACTAAAAACTGTGTGTGTTTGCTGATGCAAGATTGATAATTCACCATTAATGAAAAAAATGTCACCCCAGCTGTAATTTTGTAATGAATAATAAATGTGTCAATGATATAAGTCCTTTTTTTTTTTTTTACTGATATTGTTTACTTAAGATTTCCCTAAAATAAAATAAAAAAAAAAAATAACAAGGAGGGAAAAGAGAAGAATGACAGTAACGGTATAAGAATGACAGCGGTAGATAGTATGAAGATGTGTCTTAGCGGCATGATAGAAGGAGCGGCATGATTAAGTAACCAGTGAGAGGGAAAGTATGGCACAGAATAAAGGAGATGGAGTTATATGTAGGGATGGAGGAAAAAGAGGAGGAAGAGGAGGAGAGAAGGGCGGTAATGACTTCCCCTGAGGACTGTAATGAGGGATCCCGGACCTTTGACTGTTGGAAAATTAAACTGTTAAATGAGTACTGAAAAAAAAGGCTTGTATTTGCTACTTGGTGGTGATTGGTGTATATATGTATGTATACTCAGCATTGAATACTTATGGTGTAAATGTTTATCTATCAGCGTGAAAAAAAAAGACAGTGGAAAAAAATGTTTTCAAAATTGTTAAATATAGAAATTTCTTTAAAACTTCTTTCTTTCAGTCAGTCTTTATATATATATATATATATATATATATATATATATATATATATATATATATATATATATATATATATATATATATATATATATATATATATATATATATATATATATATATATATATATATATATATATATATATATATATATATATATATATATATATTTTTTTTTTTTTTTTTTTTTTTAGATTCCTCTTTATATATATTTTTCACTACCTTATTATTAATATTTTTTTTCACCTAAGACGCATGTTTCTTTTCGCTTGCCTTTTCTCTCCCCATTCCTTTTATTTAAACACGATTTTTTCTCTCACAGAATTCAGATTTTTTTATTTTATTTATATTCTATCATAATTTTTTTTGTATATATTTCACCTATATCCTGTTTCCATACTTTATACTATTCTACTTAAGCCATATATTTATTTTATTCGTCTTTTCTCTCCCTATTTCTTTTATTTACACAAAATTGGTTTACCCCTCACTTCAATAAAAGCCTTTTTTTAGTTTATCTTTTACCCTCAAATTTCTGTAAAGATTACACGATATACCTGCAACTTGTTTTCTATCTTATACTTTTTACTTAAGATTGCTATTTCTTTTCGTCTGCCTTTTCTTCTCCCTTTCTTTTATTTACACCCACTTCTTTCTCCCTCGCTTCAATTGCAGTCCATGTTATTATATTTTTGTATAGATGTCGCTGTGTAGCACATGTATTTTCCTTCTCTACGTTATAATATTTTCAAGAAGCATACTACTTCTCGTCTCCCCTTTTCCCTCCCCGTTTCTTTTATTTACACCCAATTCTTTTCTCCTCACTTCCCTACCTCCCCACTCCTCCTGTAGCTGGAGTGGATTAGGGCCAGTTATGAGCTCGTGAGTGTTTTCATCATCACGGGTGGAGCTGAGCGGGAGCCAAAAGCTATCTCTAATTACTGTATCCTCCTCCTCCTTCTCATCCTCCTCCTCCTCCTCCTCCTCCTCCTCATCCTCCTTCTCCTCCTCCTCCACCCCCGGGTTCTAATTGGCTCTCTTGGTGTCTTTGTTGACTCAAACTGCGATAATTATGGCAGCGGCAACAGTGCACGTGCTTCCAGCCTCCTGAACACCACACACCTGCCCCCCTTCCCATCCCCCCCCCACACACACACAAACACACACACGCATGTTTTAATGTTAGCAATATTCATTAAATAAGGAAAAAAAGTAATCTGAGTATCGTTTATTTAATTTTAGTAGCTGTTAGTAAATATATAGAGAAATTGTGTAATGTCTCTGTCACGACACACACACACACACACATACACACACAACCTTCGGTATTAAATGACTCGAACACAAGGCCTCTCTTAAGACAGTCAAACACTTTACCACCCAGCTACCATTAACACACACACACACACTCACACACACACACACACATAGGATGGTGAAGTTCAACAGAGCACCGCCAGACTCTCAAAGGTCTAACTTTAATGCCGCAAACACGAAGCTTCGGAACTTGCCCAGTCCAGCCTTTGATATCGGAAAGAATGGCCCCTGTTTTGTTGTGTTCTGATTGAAGAAGATGGATTACTTCTTCTTTACCTTGTTAAGTAAGTCCAATTGGTACCTCAGGTGAATTAGCACTCCAACACTAAATTCTCTCTAGTTAACGATATAACACACACACACACAGGGAGAGTATATATATATATATATATATATATATATATATATATATATATATATATATATATATATATATATATATATATATATATATATATATATATATATATATATATATATATATATATATATATATATACTCCCATCCCCAAAACTTCCAGTCCTCAGTCACTCAATGACCTCAGGCCAGTCTCTATCACCCCCATCCCTAGCCTTATTTGTGAAGATTTTGTATATGACTGGGCATACACCAAAATTTGTAACACCGTGGATATCAGACAATTCGGAAATATTAAAGCCACCTCCACCTCACATTACCTGACCAGCTTCCTTGAATTCATCCACAGCCACCTGGACAAGCGAAACACCTCTCTAGCTGTTGCTTTTGTCGACTTCAAAAAAGCCTTTGATCTAGTTGATCACACTGTTGTCATCAGCAAGGCAGTAAGTCTGGGTCTCCCTCCTAATCTGATAGCGTGGCTAGCCGACTTCCTCACAGGGAGACGTCAGGCCGTTCGCTATCAGGGCTCTGTCTCTAATTTCCAACAGCTGACATGTGGAGTCCCCCAGGGGACCAAGATGGGTCCTCTATGCTTCCTCCTCCTCATCAACGACGCCCTCACCGACACCCCCCATCGCTGGAAGTATGTGGACGACTGCACCGTGGGCGTCCCAGTTTCCAACAAGAACCCGGACTACTCGCCACTGCAAGCAATTCTGGAGCGACTGCAGACGTGGACAGAGGAGAGCAGGATGACCATCAACCACAGCAAAACTGTGGTGATGCATTTCTGTACCTCCTCTGTACCAGTGCCCCCTCCCCGGCTCACAGTGGGCCCTCACCCCCTCCAGGTGGTCCAATGTGCCAAGCTTCTCGGAGTCACGGTGGACGACCAGCTGACCTGGAAGCAGCATGTCGCCAGCACCGTGAGATCAGCTACCTACAGGCTGTACATGCTGCGCAGACTCAGGTCGCTGGGGACGCCGACAGATGAGTTAAGGGGGGTGTACCTCACCTTCATCCTCCCCAAACTCATGTACGCCTCCCCAGCGTGGTCCTCCTCCCTCACACACACTCAACAGCTACAGCTAGAGAGTGTGCAGAAAAGGGCGTGCAGGGTCATCCTTGGCCCTGCATACACCACCTATGAAGAAGCCCTGACCACCCTGAGTCTGTCCAGAATATCCACCAGGCACCGAGAGGCTCTGGAGAAGTTTGGGAAGGGACTACTGCATCATCCGCGTCTCAGAGACATGCTGCCGCCCGACGCGCCTCGCCCTGTCCGTGCCACCAGACACCACAACAAAATAACGCCCCTGAAGGCGCCGCGCACGGACCGGTACAGACTCAGTGCGATTCCCACCATGGTGCGAGCCATCAATCAATAGTATTTCCCTCCTAGATTAGTCTTACCGTTAGGATTAATGTTAAGTTTTTCCCCATCCCCTATGTACATTTTCAGTTTGTCAACTGCCTAAATAATAAACCGTTTATTATTATTATTATTATTATTTTTTACACAGAGAGAGAGAGAGAGAGAGAGAGAGAGAGAGAGAGAGAGAGAGAGAGAGAGAGAGAGAGAGGAGGGTATGAGGGCAAGGAATGAACGAGGGAATAGGGGAACTGTATCCCCCACCTTTTAGTCTCCCCTTCCTGATGGAGGGGGTATAGGATGTAGAGAAGGATAGGGGGATATGGAAGATAAAAGAAGGACCATAAGGAGGGGAACTATGATGTAATGCTCTGCCAATGAGACTTCCTTAATTTGGATAGAGGGTGGGGCATGGGGTAGCTCATTTACGTGACTGGTGGGAACAGGGAGGGTGGGAGGAGCAATAGAACCTCAAGGATATAATACAGAGACTGTCAAGACAAGTCAACACATGATACAGGATTGCTCAACAAGAAGTCACAACAGGATATGGGACTGTCCAACAACAACTAAAACAGAATCCGACCATGATGCCTATGTAGGTGTCATGGTATATTCCACTGGTGCTTCATGATGCCTACCTTGGAGTCATCATACTGAAGGGGTTAAGCTGGATACAAAATGCAAAATCTGTTCTTTTAATCCCCTTCTTTCTTGTAGATGCTTATAAAGATTTCATGCATTGCTTCTGGTGCTGGTAATTGTTTCGTATTGAAGTGAAATGGTTAAAATGCACAAAAAAAAAAAAAAAAAATTCATTAGATTTTGATTCTTTGGACACTGACAATGGATTTAAAAATGCATAAAAAAAAAAATCAGTCAGCAATGAAAACTCAGTGTTTCCTTCACCACTACCACCACAACCACCACCAAGACTGGGACTGGAGGTGGGAGGATCGAGGGGTGTATGTGACACAGCCTTACTCCATGGAGGTGAAGGCACAAGTATGTGGTAACCACCAGATATCTCGGATCGTCTCCCACACTGACCCACTCAACGTGACCCTGACTGATGATGCCATGTCTGCCCAGGTCTGCATGTGTGTGTGTGTGTGTGTGTGTGTGTGTGTGTGTGTGTGTGTGTGTATTTACCTAGTGTTTACCTAGTTGTGGTTTACGGGAGGAGAGTAATCTCATAGTATCCTGTCTCTATATCTATCCAGTTTAGTCTTAAAAGCATGGACAGTTACGTCATTGACAACGTCTTCACTGAGATCATTCCATTTGTTCACACTTCTGTGAGGAAAACTATGCTTGTTGATGTCTCTTCTACAGTTAACTTTCTTCAACTTCTTACTGTGTCTCCTTGTAATCTGTGTGTCTAAATTTACTATACATTGTTTGTCCACATTTTCCATACCATTTATCATTCTATAGATGTTTATTAAATCTCTTCTCTCTCTCATATTTTCAAGGGAAAGAATTTCCAACATTCTTAATCTCTCTTCATAGGTCGACTTAACTCTGGAACCATCTTAGTGACTGCTCTTTGTACTCTTTCCAATTTTATAATATTCCTCTTTGTATGAGGAGACCACACCACTGCTGCATATTCCAATCTTGGTCTTATCATGGAAATCAACAACTTTTTTATCACTTCTTTATCCAAATATGAGAATGCCACTCTTACTCTTTTTAACAAATTCATCGTCTCTCCAGTAATTCTATCAATATATCTGCCCGGAGTCAAATTTTCAGTAACTGTTACTCCTAAATCCATTTCTTTTAATTTCTTTAAGTTCACACCATCCATCCCATAATGATGTTGTATTCTTTTTTTACTCTTACCAAACTCCATTACTTTACATTTACTTTAAGTGAATTCCATTTGCCAAGATTTACTCCATCTATTTATCTTATTTAAATTGTCTTGCAGTACCATACAGTCATTTGCATTTTCTACCATTCTCATCAGCTTAGCATCATCTGCAAATAAGTCCATATAGCTGTCTATCTCTTCATTTATGTCATTCACATATATCACAAACATTATTGGTCCCAACATTGATCCCTGTGGGACACCACTAGTTACTTTCAGCTAGGATGAATTCTGGTCTTGTATTACAGTTCTCATCTCTCTATCATCCAGATAATCCTTCATCCACTCCAGCAGTCTTCCTCCAATTTTTCCATATTTTTTTTAATTTTTTTAATCTTCCATAGCAATCTTTGGTGTGGTACTTTGTCAAAAGCCCTCTTCAAGTCTAAGTAGACACCATCACTAGTCTGTCTCTCTTGCACAATATCAACTGCCTTTGACTAAAAGGACAATAAGTTCATAAAGCATGATCTTCCCCGCCTAAATCCAAATTGACAATTTACCAAAACTTTATCTCTTTCCAAGTGTTCCATCAATCTTTCCTTTATTGTTCTTTCGCATTCTTTTACTACACCACTAGTAAATGACACTGGTCTATAATTTGGTGGGTTTTCTTTATTTCCCCCTTTGAATATTGGTGTAATATTTGCTCTCTTCCAATCTTTTGGTACCCTTCCCTGCAACAATGATGTCACCACCATACTGTGAATTTTATCAGCCAGTTGATCTCTACATTCTTTCAATATCCAGTTTGATACTCCATCTGGACCAGATGCTTTATTTATTTCAAGGTCCTCAATCATCATAAGTATTTCATATAACTGACTGGTACTGTACTTAGCGTATTCCTCACCAAATTATCCCTTCCAGCATCAAACTCCCCTTCCACAGTAAATACTGATCTGTAACTTTTGCCCATAATCTCCGCCATGTCCTGTGCATCCTCATAGATTTTTCCTTCATCTTTCAGTTTTGATACACCTCTCTTCTTGATCCTCCCATTAATATGTCTAAAGAACAGCTTGGGTTCATTTATTCACTTTTCTATTATATCTCTTTGATTGTATTTTCTCTCCATTCTTATTATTTCAACATACTTGTTTCTAGCATCAATATATTCCTTCCATCTGCTCTCAGTTTTCCTTTTTTTCCATCTATTCCAACCATTTAACTTACAATTTCTAGCCTTTTTGCATTTTGTATTGAACTATTCCTTACCTTTTCTACATCTTTCTCCTCTAGGTACAAATTTCTCTACAGCAGTATTATATATCCTTATAAATTCATCCTATTTTTCCTGAACAACTTCTGCATGTTCAAAGTCTTTCCAGTCCACGATAACAAAGTACTTTCTTAATTTTTTTCAGTGTGTGTGTGTGTGTGTGTGTGTGTGTGTGTGTGTGTGTGTGTGTGTGTGTGTGTGTGTGTGTGTGTGTGTGTGTGTGTGTGTGTGTGTGTGTGTTTGTGTGTGTTGTAATTCCTTCTCTACGTCCATAAACCTTTTAGGTCTTGTTTTCTTTCTTCTGTCCATGAAAATAACATCAGCTGATCCAGCATTGCAACCTAACCCAACTGATGCCCTGACCTATTGCAGCATAACCTAACCTAACCCATGCCCCAACCTAATCTCCTGTCCATGCCGCAGGTGAGCCAGGACGGAGGGTTCAGCTGCGACCACGGTTGGAGCATGCTGGTGTACTACAGGAGTGCCTAACGGCCCCACCTGTTGCGGGAGACCGGTGAACGCTCTGCCACTGGGATCATGAAGGATGACCTGCTCATGCTGAACCTCTTCCCAGAGGTGCCCACCAACACCTACTCCAGCAGGAATGAGATTATCTTTGTCATCGACCGCTCAGGTGAGGTGGAGGCAGGTGGGGCAGCTGGACAAGGTCAGTATGACCCAAGAACTGATATGATGGGATGCTGGAAGGCTTGTCAGTGCAGGACTAAGCAGATATGATGCCTTTCATAGCTTTTTAAACAGGCTGTGAGGGAGTTACTGGGGTTTTGAAGGATGTTTCCATGTTTCCAGTAATAGTTCAACAATAACTCCTTACTGTGACTCCTAAGCAGGATGTGAGGGAAGTTACTGGGATTTTCAAGGGTCCAACTCAGCAAGGTTGTACTAAGCTAACGTAAATTAACCCCAAAATTAGTTCGACTCAGTGAGTTTGTACTGTAGTTGTGCAGTGCTAACCTAACCTAAACTGACCTCACCAACAGGAAGCATGCATGGGGAAAAGATAGAGAGTGCCCGGGCAACACTTCTTCTGTTCCTGAAGAGTCTGCCTCTGGGTTGCCTCTTCAACATTGTCAGCTTCGGCTCATCCTTCTCAGTGCTCTTCAAGAAGTGAGTGGTCCAGACTGGGTTAGGATAAGTGAGAGGTCATTCTTCCTCTTCCTCCTATATTTATCTTGTCTCATCTTTCTCATCTTCTATCTTTTAATTTACTTCCATTCCTCCTCCTCCTCCACCTCCTCCTCATAGCTGCAAGCGCCGGTTTGTAAAAGTCTCACTCGTGACCAAGACTCTAGGCAAGCGATTGGTCTTTGTGGCATTTTCAAGACCCAGTGTTGGAGGCATCTAACACAGCAGTATCTGATTTCCATGCATAAACTTTTCATTTGCTCAATTTATGGTCACATCTTTTCTGAAACTTCAAAAGCGCTCTGATTAATGAGTCATGCCTTCTCTTCTCAGTCAATGCGAAGCCTGTCGTGGCAGGTTTGCCCCTCAGTATTTCCGGAATTCTTCTGCCTGCAGGTTGTGTCACCTCCAGAGTAAGATAGAGAGACTCAACGAGAAATACGAGGAGAAGTGCAAGCAGTATGAGGACGTCGTGCAACAGCTTGAAGCACTAAAAGAGTTCGTTGTCTCTAATACAGGTTGCACCTCCACAGATGTTGTTCCTGCCATCCCTGACAGACCTGCCTCCTCCACTCCAGGGGCTCCTGCCCGCCCACATGCTGTGCTTGCAGAGTCACCATTCACTTTAGTCAGTAATCGTGCCACCACCACTAATGTTAAGAAATCTTTGCCCATCTCAACACACAACGGGTACCAGATCCTAGCTGAAGAAAAGGAAGATGCACAAGAGACGAGACTGGTCGGAGACTCAATAGTCAGAGGTCAGCTCTCTGAGTTCTGTGGCAGGGCTCGTAGGACACGTAAGCGTCTATGCATGCCTGGTGGACGCTTAGACGACATCACGGCAGCATGCGACGAGGCAGCCTGCGGATCTAATAATAATACCCTCTTTATTACTCACGCAGGTACAAATGATGTCGAAAACACTAGGTCTGAAGAGCTCATGGAAAAGTTCAAGAGGATGATACAGCGCTAAATCCAATAACATTATTGTTTCAGGTATCCTCCCCCGGACCAGGGCACCGGCTGCCTTCTACAACAGAGCCTTCAGCACTAACAGCCGTCTTTGTTCTCTCTGCGCAGAGGAAGATGTAGACTTTGTTAATCTTTGGGACAACTTTTACAATAAACCTTCTCTGTTTCAGCCGGATGGTTTACACCTGAATGGAATTGGAGCAGCACGACTTGGCAGACTCCTTAGTAATAAAGTTTCTATTTTCAGACCAAAAAAAGACCAGCAAGATCGTGTAGCTCCAGACTCTTAGTAGACTCCTCGCACAACCCAACCTCCATGTGCAACACTATAAAAGCTTGCCTAATCAACGCTCGCAGCCTTAGAAATAAATTTTCAGATTTAGAAACCCTGGCAGCTGTAGAAAACTATCACATTATTGGTATTACTGAATCTTGGCTGAACTCTGCAAACAGAGACTTTCTTGTGGAATACAACTTGCCAGGCTATGAAATGTTCAGCAGTGAAAGAAAAGACAGGATAGGAGGCGGTGTATTGCTGTATGTGAAAGCCAGTCTTCAGCCAACCATACTAAAAACTGAAAAGATTAACAATATAGATTCAGTCTTCTTGCATTTAAGAGTACGTTCTAAGAAAACTGCTATAGGTCTTATTTATAGGCCTCCGGTTCACAATGTTTCCTCTGATAAGAATTTACAAGATCAAATTACTGAAATAAGTAACACTTTTGATAGTCATCTGTGGAGACTTCAATCTACCTGTTAACTCATGGGGAAATCCACTTAACTCTCACTCTGGTCACGACTTGTATAATAATTTATTAGAATGTTCCCTAAAGCAACACGTTCAAGAACCCACACGAGGTGACAACATATTAGATCTTGTTCTTTCAACAAACGATGACTTAATATCTAACGTTAATATTGGTCCTGAATTTAGTACGGGTGACCACAAGATTGTCTCTTTTAACATCAGCCTTCAAGCATATAAGGACATTGTTAGCAACGAAAAAGTTTTCATTTATAAAAAAGGAGACTACGAGAGACTCAGGTCAATTCTTTCTGTCGCAGATTGGAACGCTGAACTTGGCGAAAGTAACATTGAAGAATCATGGGCGAAATTTAAGTAGCTACTTTTTATAAAATGGTGTGAAGACATGTATCCCTATGCGTAAAAAACGTCCATGCAAGAGAAACAAACCTAAATGGTGGACAAACAACACTGAGTCACAACTATTGCAGAAAAATCGTGCCTACAGTAAATATTTGTTCTCTCAGAATGAGGCCGATAAACTAGAATATGACAGACTCCGACGCGAATCAAAAAAGCTCATTAGACAGAGTAAGAAAAATCTAGAAATGTATATTGCAAGCATTGCTAAATCCAGTCCCAAAGAATTTTACGGTTACGTTCGAAATAAAAAAGTCATTACATCTCACATTAATCACATTACACTAGATAACGGTAATTTTGTCACCGAAGAAACTCAGATCGCGGACACACTGAATGATTATTTTGCTTCAATTTTTACAGAGGAAAATATTCATACAATCCCCGAACCAGTCCTTATGCTCCACAACATAACCCCCTTAATTGTCTGCGTTTTTCATGAAAAAGAAATAATCAATTGATAAAATGAAAACTGACAAAGCCCCCGGCCCAGATGGTATTGCACCACGTGTCCTGAAAGAAACTAGATTTCAAATTTGTAAGCCCCTTTCATTGCTTTTCACCAAATCATTTAAATGCGGTAAGGTTCCCGAGGATTGGAAGTTAGCTTACGTTAAGGCGATAATTCACTTCCAAGTCCAGTTCTGGTCACCCCATTACAAGAAAGATATAGACAAGCTGGAGAGAGTCCAAAGAAGAGTTACCAAGTTGATCCCACGACTGCGGAACAAGCCTTATGAGGAGCGCTTGAGGGAACTCAACTTGTTCAGCTTAGAGAAACGGCGAATGCGAGGAGACTTAACTGAGCTGTTTAAAATGTGTCGGGGCTTTGATAACGTAAATGTAAACAACTATATCATCATTGACAGTTCCAACACCACTAGAAATAATGGTTACAAGATTATAGGTAAGCGTTTCAGATCAGACGAGGCTAAGTATTATTTCTTCAATAGAATTATAAGTGTCTGGAACTCTCATCCAGCATATATTGTCGATAGTAATACAATAGAAACTTTTAAACAAAGGTTGGACAATCACCTCGCAGCAATCCCTCATATAATATACTTTGCGTACTTTTTTTTTTTTTTAGTTACTGTAGTGAATAGTATAATTTCTCTTTCATCCTTTCCTATCACATCTTAGCCTTTCCTTCTCCCTATGCTCTCTTGTTTTCCTTCCTTTGAACCCTAGTGTCCTCCAGCCTCTAACTCTTAGAATCTGTAGTGGTAGTGGTAGAATAGACACACAGACAGCCTCGTTAGGCCCAGTAGGGCTGTTGCTGTCTGTTCATTCCTTTGTATTCCTTTGTATTCCTCCTCCTCTTGTGCCAATAAACAAAAAAAAAAAAAAAAAGCCCACTAAAATGCCAGTCCCATAAAAGGGTCCAAAGCGGTAGTCAAAAATTGAAGGATAAGTGTCTTGAAACCTCCCTCTTGAAGGAATTCACGTCATAGGAAGGTGGAAATACAGAAGCAGGCAGGGAGTTCCAGAGTTTAGCAGAGAAAGTGATGAATGATTGAGAATACTGGTTAACCCTTGCGTTAGAGAGGTGGACAGAATAGGGATGAGAGAAAGAAGAGTCTTGTGCAACGAGCCCATGGGAAGAGGGGAGGCATGCAGTTAGCAAGATCAGAAGAGCAATTAGCATGAAATTAGCGGTAGAAGACAGCTAGAGATGTAACACTGTGGCGATGAGAGAGGCTGAAGACAGTCAGTTAGAGGAGAGGAGTTGATGAGATGAAAAGCTTTTGATTCCACCCTGTCTAGAAGAGCAGTATGAGTAGAACCTCCCTCAGACATGTGAAACATACCCTATACATGGATGGATAAGGATGGTACAGAGTTAGCAGATAAGGGGGGGGGGGTGAGAAAAACTGGCGGAGACATCTCAGAACACCTAAATTCTTAGAAGCTGTTTTAGATAAAGATGAGATGTCAAGTTTCCGGTTCAGATTATAAGTAAAGGACAGACCGAGGATATTCAGTGTAGAAGAGGGGGACAGTTGAGTGTCATTGAAGAAGAGGGGATAGTTGTCTGGAAGGTTGTGTCGAGTTGATAGATGAAGCCATGAGTTTTTGAGACATTGAACAATACTAAGTTTGCTCTCCCCCAATCAGAAATTTTAGAGAGATCCAAAGTCATGCGCTCTGTGGCTTCCCTGCGTGAAAGGTTTACTTCCTGTAGGGAAGTAAAGTCCTCTAGGGTTGGACGTCTATGAAAAGACGTGGAATAAGTGCATGGTGGTATCATCAGCGTAGGAGTGTTTGGTTTAGATCATTGATGATTAATAGGAAGAGAGTGGGTGACAGGACAGAACCCTGAGGAGCTGCACTGTTAATAAAATTAAAACAGTGACTGTCTACTACAGCAGCAATAGAACAGTCAGAAAGGAAACTCGAGATGAAGCAACAGAGAGAAGGATAGAAGCCATAGGAGGGTAGTTTGGAAATCAAAGCTTTGTGCCAGACTCTATCAAAAGCTTTAGATATGCTTAATTCAACAGCAAAAGTTTCACCAAATTCTCTAAAAGAGGATGACCAAGACTCAGTAAGGAAAGCCAGAAGATCACCAGTAGAGCGGCCTTGACGGAATCCATACTGACAATCAGATAGAAGTTGTGAAGTGATAGATGTTTAAGAATCTTCTTGTTGAGGATAGATTCAAAAACTTAAATAGGCAGGAAATTACAGCAATAGGACGGTAGTTTGAGGAATTAGAACGGTCACCCTTTTTAGGAACAGGCTGAATGTAGGCAAACTTCCAGCAAGAAGGAAAGGTAGATGTTGACAGACAGAGTTAAAAGAGTTTGACTAGGCAAGGTGCAAGCACGGAGGCACAGTTTCAGAGAACAATAGGAGGGACCCCATCAGGTCCATAAGCCTTCCGAGGGCATGAAAAACATTATTGCGAAGAATTTCAATAGGTAGCATGAAGTAGTCAGATGGTGGAGGAGAGGGAGGAACAACCCCTGAATCGTCCAAGATAGAGTTTTTAGCAAAGGTTTGAACGAAGAGTTCAGCTTTAGACATAGATGTGATAGCACTAATGCCATCTGGTTGAAATAAAGGAAAGAAAGAAGAAGCAAAGTTATTGGAGATATTTTTAGCTAGATACCAGACATCACAAGGGGAGTTAGATCTTGAAAGTTTTTCACACTTTCTATCAATAAAGGAGTTTTTTCGCTAGTTGAAGAACAGACTTGCCATGGTTCTGAGCAGAAAAAAATAAAGTGCATGAGATTCTGGTGATGGAAGGCTTAAGTATCTTTAGTGGGCCACCTCTCTATCCTGTATAGCACAAGAAGAAGCAGTGTTAAACCAAGCTTTGGAAGGTTTTGATCGAGAAAAAGAGTGAGGAATGTACGCCTCCATGCCAGACACTATCACCTCTGTTATGCGCTCAGCACACAAAGACGGATCTCTGACACGGAAGCAGTAGTCATTCCAAGGAAAATCAGCAAAATACCTCCTCAGGTTCTCCCAACTAGCAGAGGCAAAATGCTAGAGGCACCTTCACTTAGGGGGATCCTGAGTAGGGACTGGAGCAATAAGACAAGATACAGATTACAGATATGAGGTTGTGATCTGAGGAGCCCAACGGAAAAAGTCAAGAATGTTGGGCATATCTCTAAGACAGTCAGGAAGACGAGTAGGGTGTCGCACCAATTGCTCTAGGTCATGGAGGATAGCAAAGTTGAAGGCTAGTTTACCAGTATGGTCAATGAAGGGAGAGGAAAGCCAAAGCTGGTGGTGAACACTAAAGTCTCCAAGTATGGAGATCTCTGAAAAAGGGAAGAGAGTCAGAATGTGCTCCACTTTGGAAGTTAAGTAGTCAAAGAATTTCTTATAGCCAGAGGAGTTAGGTAAGAGGTATACAGCACAGATAAATTTAGTTTGAGAGTGACTGTAGTCGTAGCCAGATGGTGGAAATCTCTGAAGTTTCAGGAGCGTGGGCACGCGAGTAGGATAGAGAAATTAGGAGAGAGCAGAAAAAGGGTTACTGTCAGTTGCCTCAGACACCTTTGTTTCAGTGAGGAAAAGAAGATGAGGTTTAGAAGAGGAGAGGTGGTGTTCTACAGATTGAAAATTAGATCTTAGACCGTGAATATTGCAGAAGTTAATGAAGAAAAAGTTGACGGGGGTGTCAAGACACCTCATAAGAGCAGTCCGACTTGGGGACATTTGAGGTCCCCTCCCCAAATGGGAACTCCGAGGCTGGTGTAGGAGTCGCCATGATAATTTTTAATTTTCGAGTGAAGGGTGTGTGTGTTATTAGGTGCTTGTAGTTTTGTGTGGAGGAAGAGAGTTGTCTTTAAAGGGCAGGCTCTGACTGCCCCCTTGTGTTGTGAGACACAAAGAGAAATGTTTAATGAGGTCACAGCTGGGTTTAATGATAAGTTCACAGCACCCCCTGAATAGTGTTTTAGACCTCACTGGGAGTAATTATTATTTCAGCGGGTGCCTACTGTCTTCTGTGTGTGTGTGTGTGTGTGTGCTTACCATAATCCTTGTGGTGTGACTGTTGCAGGGGGAGTCGTGTGTACTCAGAGGCAACGCTGCGTGAGGCATGCCAGCTGCAGGCCGCGATGAAAGCCGACATGGGGGGCACAGAAATCCTGGCGCCACTCAAGGACATCTATGACAAGCCACCCATACCTGGCTACTCATGACAGGTGGGAAGAGCCAACGGATTTGTTTGTTTTGTTTATTTATGGGGCTTCTCTCTCTCTCTCTCTCTCTCTCTCTCTCTCTCTCTCTCTCTCTCTCTCTCTCTCTCTCTCTCTCTCTCTCTCTCTCTCTCTCTCTCTCTCTCTCTCTCTCTCTCTCTCTCTGTCAGGTTAGGTGAAGTGAGGTGAGGTGAAGAGTCAGTTTAGGTGAAGTAATAAGAAGAGTTGGGTGATACTGAAGTAATATTAACGTCTTCATCTGAGGGTTAGGTTAGGTTTAGGTTCACTCAGCTCATTGATCTCCTTGGTGATCCCTTCATTGTGTAGACGATGAGTTGCAAAGGCACTGTACTTTGCCCAGAAATAAACAGTATCTGGAAATGAGTAGGATGTTTGGTGGTGTGTGTGGCAGGGAGACTGTTCAACATAAGTTCAACATGAGTTCTCCCTTCTATCAGTTTAATGAAAGCTGTGAGGGTTTCCAAGAGTGTGTTCACCACTAGTACTGACTGAACAGAGGTGATGTGAAGGGTGAGGTGGTGTGTGGCAGGGTGGGCTGTTGACAGTTTCACAAGGATTCTACAGTTTAGCGAAAGTTATTGGTATTTTCAAGAACTTGTTCAATTTTTTAATTGATTGAACAAAGAGTTTATACCTTCCACTTACAGTCTTTTATGGAAAATATTGCAGTTTCCAAGTGTTATTTCATGAATATAGTCATTCCCAAACACTGCCATCCCAGCAGTAAAAAGATCATCCTCAAGATTCTGATTAAAATAATCTGTTGCCTGTGAAAAACAGTCATGATGTGAGAACATAGAACACTTCTTACACAATACACAAGGACTGGTGCAGGAAGCCATCTGGCCTACATGTGGCAGTCCCTGTTTGAAGCACACCTGCCTGTTTCCACCTGTCATCCCCATCCATTCATGTGTCTAATCTCCTTTCAAAGCTCCCTAATGACTCAGCACTAACAACCTGATTCTTGAGTCCCTTCCATTCATCCACCATTCTGTTTGAGAACCAATTTTTTCCAGTCCTTTTTTAAGTATAACTTTTTTTTTCAAGCTTGAATCCATTATCTCTTATCATCTCCATCCATACATTTATCTCATCTTTTAAAGCTCCCTAATGACTCAGCACTAGCAACCCGATTCCTGTGTCCATTCTGTCCACCCAGCACTGTTTGACAAGGTGCATTTAGAAGTGCTATTCATTAGGTGCGCTATCTCTGTGTGTACTTTATTTCCGTGCACCAGTCTTGCATCTTGTTGCTCTTGTGCTGCTCATACCACAACACTTTTGTAACGTGTCTTTTTCTCTCTCTCCTCAGATTTAAGGTACATGTCGCATTCTTACTCACAGCAGCAGCGTGATTTGTCCGAGAGGGAAAAACAAAGAAAAGAAAATGTGAAAAATGTTAAAAATATATCTTTCAAGAGAAAGAAAAATTAAAAACGTGAAAATGTGAATAAAAGTAAAAAATAAAGAAGAAAAATAAGATATTGTAATACAATTATGTATGTGTGTGAAAACCGTAACGTAAAAAATAAAACAGAAAAAAGGAAATAAAAAAAATAGTAAAATGATGTATATCAATGGGAAAAACGGAACTTGAAAAGGAAAAAAAAAAGGAAAAAAAAAAATTCAAAATTATTGAAGCATGTGTGAAAAAAAAGTTAATTTGATGAAGAGGATAAATTAGCTTTTTTTCCTGCATAAACTTGAGCCTTGCTTTTCATGCGGCAAGAAAAACAAAGTAAAACAATGGACGTGTTTGTAAAAAAAAAATGCAAAGAAAAAGAAAAAAAAATGTAACAATTATGGATGGATTCATCCAAGAGAATGAAATTACACAAAGGAAAACGAAAATACGAAGAAATGTCAAAAAGATATGTGAAGAAAATCATTAAATAAAAAAACGCTAAAAAGAAAAAAAAAGAAGAAAAAGAAGAAGAATATTTTATAATAAAATTATGTATATAAGTGTGAAAACCTTAGCTTGTTCAAGAGGATGAAATAAAGAAAAGAAAAAAAGAGAATATATGTTCCTGAATATATGTATATAGTTTGTGTAAAAAAAGAAACTTGAAGAATAAAAAAAAATGAAATAAAAAAATAAAAAAAATATAAAAAAGTAATTTAAAGAGAATAAGGAAAAAAAAGATAAACAAAAATAAAAAGAAACAGGTGCTAAGATTATGGATGGATGCGTGAAAAACTTACTTGATGAAGAAGATAAATTGTCTTTTTTTTTTTTATCCTGCATGAGTCTGAGCCTTGCCTTTTATGCAGCACCAACATTATTGCGGTGGAAAAATGCGAAATAAAGGAAAAAAAAATATAGTAAATATTTTATGTATATATATATATATATATATATATATATATATATATATATATATATATATATATATATATATATATATATATATATATATATATATATATATATATATATATATATATATATATATATATGTAAAGAGGATTAAAAATAAAAGAAAACGAAAGAAAGAAGAAAATAAGCAGTAAAATAACGGATTGATATGTGAAAAAATATAAAGAAAAAAGAAAAATCATGTACCCTAATTAGGGATGTTTGTGAGAAAAGGGTTACTTGTGTGAGACGACGAAATAAAACAAAGAAACAGGAAAACAAAGAAAAGGGGAAACATATGACTTACTGATGAGCAAAAAAACAAACTGAAACGTGAAAAGAATAAATAAAAATAAAAGAGCACAATCTTGCAATACAGTTACGTATGTATATAAGTGTGAAAGTCGTAAGTTGTCCAGAAGGATGACATGAAGAAAAGAAAAAAAATAATGTTGTAGAAAAATATGTATATAGTATGTGTGAGTTAATCATGATGAAAAAGAATAAAGGAAAAAAGAATAAAATAAAAGGAAAAAATAAAAACACGTAACTTGAAAAATAAAGAACAAAAGATATATTTGTAAACAAGACGTAAATGTAAAAGAAAATACAAAAAAAAAAAAAAAAGGAAAATGCGCACTGTAATTATGGATGTTTGCGTGAAAAGCGAAACTTGTTGAAGAGGATGAAATATAACAAAGAAGAAAGAAAAATGCAGTAAAATTACGTATATATGTCTGAGAAATGTAAATTGAAAAGGATAAAAAAATAACGAAAAAAAGAAAAAAAAGAGACATTAATGGATGTACGAGTATGTGTGAAAAACTTAACATGATGAAGAGGATAAAAGTATTTTTAACAAAAGAAATTGGTGTCTTGTTTTTCATGCACTAACAACATTATTTCTTTGAAAAAAAAAAAAAACATGCCATGAAATTAAAAGGGAAAAAAAGAAAAGTGTAGTAAAAAAATGAATGCATATGTGAAAATAACAATTTCTCGAAGAGAACAACAAAAAGATTAAAAAGCATGAAAAAATAAATATATAGTAAAAAGAAAATATTTATATAAGAGAGAAAAAGACAATTTGTTCAAGAGAATGAAATGAAGAAAAAAAAAAAGAAAGAAAAAATCAACTTCAACAAAAATTATTTAGGAAGTATGTGCAAAAAACTAAATAAAAAATGAAATAAATAAATAAATAAATAAATAAAAACAAATAAAGAAAAAAAAATAGAAAAATAATGAAAGTAAAAATGAAAAAATATATTGTAATAAAATTAAGTATATATATATATATATATATATATATATATATATATATATATATATATATATATATATATATATATATATATATATATATATATATATATATATATATATATATATATATATATATATATATATATAATTATAATAATAATATTATTATTATTATACCCATTAATACTTCTACTACTACTACCACTACTACTACTACTACTACTACTACAAAATAACGGATTCATATGTGAAAAATATAAAGAAAAAAGAAAAATCATCTACATAGTAGCAGTAGTGGTAGTAGCAGTAGTAGTGGTAGTAGAAGTATTAATGGGTAGTAGAAGTATTAATGGGTATGATAATAATAATATTATTATTTGATAACATATTGCCCCTTGCATCTCTCACCTCCCGTGGGAGGCACAGGGAGGTGTTGCTCTCTCACCTCCCGTGGGCAGCTCCGTCACCTCCGTCACCTATTGTGTGTTTGTTAGGCACGTTAGGCCCACGTGGTGACGAAGCTCCATCACCACGTGGTGTTGTGTGCTTGTTAGGCACACGTGGCGATGGAGAGGATGCCCTTGAAGTTTCTTGTGAGTTCTGAGTGGGGTTTGAACCCCGGCGTCCCTCACTCAAAACTCCAAAGTCCATCACTCTACCCACTGGGCCACGAGGACCCATAATAGTGGGTGTAAGGTTGGGGTATTTCCCCGTATTGTTTTCACGTCACTAAATATCACTGTAGCTTAATGATACTTTTTGTGTAGATGCGTACTGTCGTGAAACATGTTCATGAGGAGTTACAACCAGATTTATGTAAAAGAAAAAAATAGAAAAATAAAAATATGTAAAATAGAAGATGGTCTTGCTTATTGCAACATAACTCTTCAACATTTTAATTCAGTCAGTGTTTGAAGTAGTTCGTCATGCAGGGGAGCATTTTTTCTAGGTCTGTCAATAACTACTTCTTTAACAAGTCGTCGTAAAATTAATATTTATTAGAATAATTATTAGAAAACTTTTTTATTCGTATGAAAATATTTTCTTAAATGTTTTTTTTATTTTGATAGAAAAAAAAAAAAGGGTCAGTGTCGATCATAGAGCATTTATCTATAAACAACAACAAAAAGTATGAAAAGCTGTTGATGAATGTGAAGGACGTGTGAGCAAGAGTGCAAATGTCTGCATCTCCAGAAAACGGCGCCTGCCCCTCGCTCTGCTGGCTGCTTGCCTCGCACTTTTCTCTTGGCGGGTGTTTCATCGTGCCATCCAGTACATGCAGGCGTCTCAAAGTGTTTGCTGAGACAGGTGTGCCAGTGTCGCTGTAGACATTGCTCTCTGTGTGCCCAGGCCTGAGATGTGACGCTGCCTGTGCCGCGGCAAAGTCCACCCTTGCTTTCATGGCTCTCTTGTGTTGCGCAAGAGAACCAAATGTTGTGGTGCACGGACTCCTTGTCTTTTGGCTTTTGTTACCTGGACATCACAGTACATACATGTGTACTTAGTGAAGTATAAACATTCTCTCTCTCTCTCTCTCTCTCTCTCTCTCTCTCTCTCTCTCTCTCTCTCTCTCTCTCTCTCTCTCTCTCTCTCTCTCTCTCTCTCTCTCTCTCTCTCTCATACAATTATGTGCATAATTATAAAAACCGTAACTTGCTCAGGAGGATGAAAGAAAGGAAAGAAAAACGTTGAAGAAAAATATGCATATATCATGTGTGAAAGAAAAAACTTGATCATGAAAAAAATAAAGAAAAGAAATAAATATAAGATAACACAAGTTAAAAAGAATGAAAAACGTAACTTAGTTAAAAAAAAAAAGAAAAAAGAAAAATTCAAAGAAAAAGTAAAATACGTGCTGTAATAATATTATCGATGTTTGTGTGGAAAGCGTAACTTGATCAAGAGGATAAAACAAAAACAAAAAAAAAAAAAATAGGAAAAAAGAAGGTAGTAAAATTATGTATGGAAAACAAAACCTGAAAATTACAAAAAAGAAAAGAAAAAAGAAAAACAATAAGATATGCAGTAAAATTAAGGATGCCTGTGTGAAAAAGAAAGACAGCGTGAAGAAGAAGATTAATTGTGTGTTTTCCTAGAAGAATGTGAGCCTTGCTTGTCACGCAGGAAGAACATTTTCTCTGTGAAATAAAAAAAAAAACACGAAAAAAAGAAAATAATGTATTAAAATTTTACATATGTGTGTGAAAAACGTTCCCCAAAAAGAATTAAAACAGGAAAAGAAAAACCAACAAAATATAAACCAAAATAATGGATGCATTTGTGAAAAAATAAAGGAAATAAATACGCAATGTGGATGTTTGTGTGAACAGCGGGATTTGTCCGAGAGGGAAAACAAGGAAAAGAAAATGTGAAATATGTGAAAAATATATCTTTCAAGAGAATGAAAAAATAAAAACGTGAAAATGTGAATAAAAAAAATAATAAAGAAGAAAAACAAGATATTGTAATACAATTATGTATGTGTGTGAAAACCGTAACGTAAAAAAATAAAACAAAAAAAAAATTAAAAAAATTAGTAAGGTTATGTATATCAATGGGAAAAACGGAACTTGAAAAGGACAAAAAAGAAAAAGGAAAAAAAATGTAGTAAAATTATTGAAGCATGTGTAAAAAAAGTTAATTTGATGGAGAGGATAAATTAACTTTTTTTCCTACATAAACTTGAGCCTTGCTTTTCATGCGGCAAGAAAAACAAATGTAAAACAATGGACGTGTTTGTAAAAAAATGCAAAGAAAAAAAAAATGTAACAATTATGGATGGATTCATCCAAGAGAATGAAATTACACGAAGGAAAACGAAAATACGAAGAAATGTGAAAAAGATATGTGAAGAAAATCATTAAATAAAAAAACGCTAAAAAGATAAAAAAAAAAAAAAAAAAAAGAAGAAGAATATCTTATAATAAAATTATGTATATAAGTGTGAAAACCGTAGCTTGTTCAAGAGGATGAAATAAAGAAAAAAAAAAAGAGAATATATGTTCCTGAATATATGTATATAGTGTGTGTAAAAAAAAGAAACTTGAAGAATAAAGAAAAAAATGAAATAAAAAACATCTTTCCCGACTGTTAACTTGGTGTACTCTTCAGGAATAACATAGCCAGTGCGAGTCAGGGGAATTGGAGGAGCTTGTTGAGCGTCCTGTCGTCACTGCCGCACGTAGCGGCTCGTAGTAGATGTGGACGGCACATGAGCCAGTGAATGTTCATCCACTTTTGACAAAACGTTAGCCACCAAAGCACGAGAACATTCTTGAGTAGAAGTAGCATCAGCTTTCAGCTCGCCCATGGCCTCCCTCGACTTCACAGCCGCAGCAGTCGTGGAATGATTGTGCCCGTTCGCACTTTCACGATAGTGAAGGTTTCATCCCCTACTGTTGTGTGAACAAGAGCCTTGCATGCAGTAGCCTCACATCGCCAGTATTGCTTGGTTCCATCGGCGTTTTTCTTCTGTGCAGCGTAGATGAAGTTAAGATCATCAACAAGCTTTTCCCTGCCACGCCTTGATGGGATTGTGTGCGGCATGTTGCTCTGACTGTGGTGGCCCACGTACTGAAAAGTGAAAATAGAAAACCGAACCAGTGAACGGTAGTCAAGCTAACAACCTGATGTATCAAATCATGATTCGAACAACACACTCACACAACATCACACACACACACACACACACACACACACATTGATGGTCGGATCTTATCGTAGTAATGGAGTTTCGTAACTAACGCGACAAAAATACAGCCAAGGGAACGAATCACCCTAGGGGACAAATAACCCTAGGGTTCCAATCCTCCAGGGATGAATACCCCGGGGATGAAGCAACCGGGACATTTCACCCGGGGACGAATCACCCTAGAACCAGTAGTAGTAGTAGTAGTAGTAGTAGTAGTGATGGTGGTGGTGATGGTAATATTGATAATAGTAGTAGTAGTAATAGTAGTAGTAGTAGTGATGGTGGTGGTGGTGGTGGTAGTAATATTGATAATAATAGTAGTGTAGTAGTAGTAATAGTAGTAGTAGTAGTAGTAGTAGTAGTAGTAGTAGTAGTAGTAATGGTGGTGATGATGGTGTTAGTAATATCGGTAGTAGTAGTAGTAGTAGTAGTAGTAGTAGTAGTAGTAGTAGTAGTAGTAGTAGCAGTAATAGTAGTAGTAGTGGCAGCAGCAGCAGCATATGTTTGTTAATGGAATCGGCAGCGATAAGGTCATCTCCCCCATCCTAACAAAATAATACAACGGTAATCGGTAATAAATCATCAATGAAGTTTCACATTACAATAGCCTGTAACATGGAGTCATAAATATTCCTCATATCACATCATTAAGTCGTTAATAATAACAAAAACTTAACTATTGTAATATACAATTATATATAACACAAAAATAAAACGAACATCCCCCGTAACATTTCATAAACCACAATACAAAAATAACAAGCCTGACTGCCCAGTTCTCTTGCAGCGCTTTTATTTATTTATTTTTTTTTTTTTTCTGTAGTGTTATTAATCCCCAACCTATATTCGTGCGGCCCTATGCACTGTTTTGTAACCAACCTTTCTTTAATAAACTGTTAAACTGCGACTGATGTACAGGCACAGTACAAGGTTTTCGGTACAGGTCAGAGTACGTTTCAGAAAAGATGGGATTGCTATTTTTGCTGTTCGAACTTTCTTAGGTTTCGAGACGTGAGCTCGAGGCGATGAAGGGTCGAGCCTGAGGGACTTCCCATTTTTCAGTGTGTGTGTCGTGGTGGCGAGGAGCGGTGGTGTAGCTTCCTTTGGCTGCTGCTGCTCCTGCTCCTCCTTTCTTTTCCCTCTTTAGTCTTTTTTAACGCTTGTCCTCGTGTCCCTCTTCCTCCTCGTTGCCTTTCCATCGTTATCGTTATCATCATCCTCGCCCTCTCCGCTGGCTTTGTGTTCCTCACCTTACATCTGCAGATGGGGCTCACATTCCTCTTCCTTTTTCTGCTGATTCAACGCTTCTCGATTTTAGTTTTCTTTCTCCTCGTTCTCATCTTTTATCTTGTCCTCCACCACTCCTCTCCACACGAACAAGGACACACACACGCCACACTGTCACTGTCGATCCGGTGTCATTGCAACGTCTTGTTCAGGTGAGTTTCAAGCCTTGTATTAAACAGTGGAAGTTTGCTTATCTCGTTGCAAGCGTGTGTGTGTGTGTGTGTGTGTGTGTGTGTGTGTGTGTTAGTTTTCATGATGTTTATAGATAAGTTTGATAAGTTTTTGTTTCATATTTCCAAGTTGGATGTAGTTCTTAAACAGTTTTTATGTAGTTTTCATGATTTTTATGGGTAAGTTTTATTTTCATATTTCAAAGATACACGTATATCTATTTTATTTTTTTAAATGTTGGTAATGGTACTCAGACTCTTTACGTCCCTCCATCATCACCAGTTTACTTGTTTTCTCCCTCGCTTCTCCACTCGTTGGCATTTTCTCCTCCTCCCTCACTGTTTACTTGTTCTCTTCCTCCACCCTTCGCTCGTTCCTCGTTTTGCACCCTCCCACTCCTTTATGTACTTCTCTATCTTCCCTCTTGCCTCTTCTCAAGTTAATTTGTTCCTGCATCAGTAGTGAGATTTTAAAATATTTGGTAGTATTCCCAGTATCACGTGAACATTGATAATTTTTCCAATAGGTTTACAATTATTACCCTTCATCTTCTTTCCATCCTGCCCCCTGCCACCTTCCCTGCCTCCACCCGTGCCTCCTTCCTCAGACTCTACCCCCTGCTGGCCTCTGTTACTTCTTGCTGCTTTCCTCTCTCCTTCCTCCTCCTCCACTGTTCTTTCTTTGCCTGTCAGTTCGTTTCTTGCAGCATTCCACCGTTTTCCTTCTCCCTCCCTCCGCTCTAAACGTCAAGATGATAAATTTCGTTCTCTTGTTCGTTTGCTGTCTCCTTTCTACCACTTCTCTCTCTCCTTTCCTCCCTCCCTCTTCAGAGATTTATTTCCTTCACTGGTGGATGGAGAGTTGTGCATCGTGGAAGGAGGAGAGGCTGGGGAGGGGAGTAAGGGAATGTTAGATGGCTAAGTTAGATGTACTGGGCTTCATTATCGCTTCTTTTCATGGTAATTTGGTGGTATTAGCTGGTATTACTACTACTACTACTACTACTAATAATAATAATAATAATTATTATTATTATTATTATTATTATTATTATTATTATTATTATTATTATTATTACAGGATACAAGCTCTTCAAGGGTCATTCGGTCCCTCGTTTCCCCCCTGATTCATGTGTTTCCTCCTTTACTCGTTAACTAGTTACTTTCTTTTCTCCACGCCTCCATCCCCATCCTCCTCTTCTACTTCCTTACTTTCTCTCCTCGTCCCTCCACCTCCTCGTCCCCCTCCTCGTTTCCCTCCCTCCCTCCCTTCCTCCTAGAATTGCCTCCCAACTATTTCGGAATTAATCGTAAATCGTCCTTCTGGTGATTCATGGTTTAAAATATTACAATTAACGTGATGCTTGTTAATGTTAAAACTTCCTTGAATACTGGCAATATACGCGACGTACGTCTCGCTGATATGTTTTTCATCATCCTCTTCGCGCTTCCAACTTCTGCCCTGAATGTTTCTCTTTCCCTTTCCCTCTTTTCTTTCTTTAACTAACCCTCTGTTATGATCCCCACCTTTGCGCCTTCCTTTTTTTTTTTTTTTTCATCCGCCGCCACCTTCTCTGTCTGTCCGTCTGTCTGTCTGTGCCTCGCCCCTTTCTGTTTATCTTTATCTCTTGTCTGTCTTTCTTTCTCTGTCAGCGTCTGCCTCTCGTCGATTCCCTTTCAATTTTCTGTTATCGCTTACTCGTGCGTGTGATAAATTATACAGATCTTTGTAATTTCTTTTCACTTCCAAAAGCTGCTAGTATATTTACTCCATTGCTGCCTCAGTGCAAGTTTTCAAGTCCTTGAAATAATTAGGCAGTCAGTTATTTGTTATTGACGAGGATTACGGAACAACAACAATAACGAATGAACGCTTTTAGATGGTTGTGATACGTATACCACCTGTTTACCAAATATAATAATAAGAGCTTCAACTCTTGCGATCCTTATTCAAACATTTGCTATAGTTCTTGTTAACACAGAAAATTAAGCAATAGATTACACAAATTTCTTTGGTTTGTAACAGGAAACCGGAACAAGGAGACATGAAAGTTGGCAGTGCGTGTGGCTGTGGTGAGCGGCGGCGGCGGCGGCGGCGGCGACGACGACGTGTGGCGTGGCTAGCGGGTTTCTGCAGTATCCCTCTCCTTCCCGTTTTCTGTTCTTCCCCTTTCTCTTCTTCCGCCTAGTGTACTGCTACTCGCTCTTGTACGGTGACTTTTTTTTTCCTTCGTTGCAATATTTTGTCGTCTGTTTTCTCTTTTCTTTTCTTCTCGTGCTTTTTATTCACATTATTATTTCTTATCCTATTTTGTTTATTTTGTGTGTTTGTACGTGTGTATTTTCCTCTTCCACATTTTATTTGGATTTTCTTAATTTTTCTCGTATTTTTCTATTCTTCTTTGTATCACACACACACACACACGCCGCGTAGTGTAGTGGTTGTTAGCACGCTCGGCTCACAACCAAGAAGGCCTGGGTTCGAATCCCGGGAGCGACGAGGCAAATGGGCGAGCCTCTTAATGTGTAGTCCCTGTTCACCTAGCAGCAAGTAGGTACGGGATGTAACCCGAGGGGTTGTGACCTCGCTGTTTTATTATTAAATAGTTTGCATATTTATTTATCTACATATATTATTTGCATATTTATTTATCTACATATATTATTTTTATTTTATTATTATTATTATTATTTATTTTATTTTATTTATTTATTTATTTTGTGTGTGTGTGTGTCGGGGATGAGTTTTACAGCTCTCATCGCAAGTTGTATTAAAATTCAATAGCCACATTTGCTCGCTCGTGTATATATTGTTTAGTGTTATCAGCGGTTCTTAAGAAACAGGATTTTAAGAGATTATAAACTTTACGTGATATTAAGTTTTGTTTGGTTAACACTTGATGCGCTTCATCCTTCTCTCGCTCCTTGTTCGTGTTTCATTCTCTTTCCTCGTGTAAACTGCTGTCCTGGTTCGTTTGTTCCCTTCTTTTATGCACTTCAACCATCCAGCCACAATTTCTCGGTTGCCTCTGCACTTGTGTTGTTGTCTTTTCATCTTGTATTCTAAGGCAATGGAACAGTCCGTTGATTTCTGTTGCTATTTTTAAATTCTTGCACTATATACATTTTTCATAGATTTTCCTGGAAACCATGATTTTAAGACCAATTGGAAAGTGGGTGAGTGTTCGAAAGCACACACAAAAGTTTCTAATTTCACCGTAAGTCACTGGAGGCAGACTTTAGAGATTCAGTAAATCTTTGTTAATGTTGCTTTCTCCCCCTTTACAGATTGCCTGTTCATCTTTCCATTCCTCAACGCTTTGTTATTCTCGTCTTCCGCTTTTATTCCTGCTTCACTTCTAGTTTCAAGAGACTCGGTTTGTGAGTCGTATGCTTGCGTGTGTTGCAGTGGTGAGAGGAAATGTGTGTGTGTGTGTGTGTGTGTGTGTTCTGGCTAGTGGACAGAAGACTTGTGTGTGGTGGGGTGGGGACAGTATTTAGTGAAGGAATGTGGTTGTGTGTGTGTGTGTGTGTGTGTGTGTTAGGGGGTGGGAAGGGTGGTGGGTGACGGGGAGCGCGTCGTTGCAGTCTTAACATTTTCTCTCGTTATCCACGTCCTCTTTGTCAGCCTCCACCTTTTCTTGTCCCTGAGTTTTCTGCTTCCTTTTCTGCATGAACTTACACATATCGTCATCTCCTTTTACTTCTTCATCCTTTTGCTTATCAGTCGTGATGGTCCTCGTCCAGCTCCTCGCCACCTCACCACACGCCACCACCGTCCCTGTTGATGCTGCCGTCAACTTTATTGGTGAGCCTTGCGTCCCAAAGTTTTTTTTTTTCCCCTCTTTTTTCTCCTGTATTCCTCACCGCTCGTTTAGGCTGTCGTCTTTCGCTTCCCCTTTCTCTTTCTTTTCACCACATTTTCACCACTCTCTCTCTCTCTCTCTCTCTCTCTCTCTCTCTCTCTCTCTCTCTTGTTTTGGAATAAATTATCTAAAAATATCGTTTATTTACGTGATTTTTTTTCCTCATGCTTTTCTTGTCCCCATTTCCTTTCTCTCAGCTTCCATTTATTTTTCTTGAATAAATTCTAAAGCGTTAAAGCAAGAGAGCAAGATACCGAGAGAACAATATCTGCGTGTAATGTTCACCACCACGGTCTTGGAGATCGCGTGTTAGACCAAAGCGAGCTATATATGTATACACCTCAGGGAAAGCGTAGAGTTCATTGCATCCTGATCAGTGAGTAAGCCTGGGAATTTTCTTAAACCACTCATCTAATCCTGTTTTTCATGTAGGAGGGGGGTGAAGGAGAATATATCTGCTCCCTCTTCATGATCGCCTCTATATGTATGCTCAGGGAGATCAGTAACTTCTCGCTAGAAATAAACTACTACTACATTAGAAATTACTACTACTACTACTACTACTACTACTACTACTACTATTACACTAGAAATAAACTACTACTACTACTACTACTACATTAGAAATAAACTACTACTACTTCATTAGAAATTGCTGCTGCTACTACTACTACTACTAGAAATTGCTACTACTACTACTAGTACTACTACATTAGAAATTAACTACTACTACTTCATTAGAAATTGCTGTTGCTGCTGCTACTACTACTAGAAATTGGTGCTACAACTACTATTACTACTACTACTACTACTACACTATAAATAACAAGGAAAAACTGCAACAGCACTAAGAATAACTAATTTCAACATGGAAAATAACAATATAAACAACAACAAAAACAAAAATCAAAATCATTCACAAAAACTATAACCTCAGCAACAAGAGCAACAACGACGGAATAATTGAAAAGGTTATGGAAACATCAACAAAAACAACACTGGCATCGTTATCGCTTCTCGCTGTCAGCTCATCGCTCACATTTACGCCATCATCCTCGTAAAAGATGACGAACGACCTCCATTTTTTTATTTTGCGAGAGAGAGAGAGAGAGAGAGAGAGAGAGAGAGAGAGAGAGAGAGAGAGAGAGAGAGAGAGAGAGAGAGAGAATTCCCACAGATTGAGACAAGGGGTGAGAAATTCTGAAATGCTTCAGGGTACAAGTTCTACGAGATGTAACTATTATTGTATCACACTGTCAAATATGTAAAGTTTTGGTGTAGAATACTTGAACGCAAAATATCCCTGCACATTGTTAAAGTAGAAGTTTCCAGTTGCCAGTCACGACCCACCTGAAAGGGTACGGTGCATCTTTAAATATGATGAATTGAAAGTATATCAGTCGTTACTGCTTCCTGGCATTTTGATGTGAGATGAATGTCTCAGTCTTCCATCAGCGCTCTCTCTCTCTCTCTCTCTCTCTCTCTCTCTCTCTCTCTCTCTCTCTCTCTCTCTCTCTCTCTCTCTCTCTCTCTCTCTCTCTCCCTGGATTCATCAGTAGTTTATTATACGTACCTTTTTTCGTCAGATTGTGTTTTTCCGTAATCCTGCAGAACCAAAATAGAAAAAAAAAAAAAACTTATAACGATATAGTTTTGGAATATCTTTAGAGAAGATCAACCAAAAAGTTAATATTGACATTGCAAACTTTGGCTGCAGAGTGGTGGTCAGATAAGTAAAGTTTAATCGAACCTTTCCATCCCTTGACAAAAATTTCTCAGACGGTTAAAACTCAAAGGCTGGCTATTTCTGCCTCACACCAACGAATTTATTCCTCAGATAAAACGAACACGTTTTCCTTGTAAGATGACAGTGAGTTACACATAAGGAACAGACATTCTCTCTCTCCATCAATAATTTGTCTCATCAGTAATACATAGCTCAGATGATGCATAGTCTTTAATTATCCATGTAGCTCGGACCCTGCGTAGTTCTTAATTAGTCATATATAGGTCTCAGGACATGTTGTGAGTTGCTAAAGAACAGTTGTTTTCTAGGGATTCACTAGTTAAAGCAGCTACGATGTTTTCCTTTGACTTTTTTTTCTCTTGTAATATCTGATTAACATTCAGTGAGAGACATTACTCTCCCTTCTTGACAGTTCAAACCAAAAAATATATATAAATAAATAAATAAATAAATTTCTTGGATAGGATATTAGTTTAATTTCTAACTGCATGTGTAGTCCAGAAGGAAAGTGGAAAAATATATTCTTAATGATCAATCGGAGTCTCAGTTTCTTTATACTTCTAAGCTGGTTCCTCTAAAGAGATAGGATGGTGTACAGTGCTGGAGTCCCCCTACCTGATGGTTCCAGTGGTGAAATGCATGAAATTAGGGAAGGAAATTACTTTTGGGGGACTTGTTATTGCTGTCCTTGATGTTCAAGTTTATTTTTTATATTTATAAATTGTAAATAAACTCATCATCACCATCATCATCATCATCATCATCATCATCATCATCATCATCATCATTATCATCATTTTCATCATTATCATCATTATCATCATCATCATCATCATTATCATCAATGATATCTTTATCTCCATTGTTAGATGTGAACCGGATATCAGGGATCTGAGTGGGATTCAGAGTAAGAATGTGACAACCGATTTCCTTCTCGATCCTTCCTTTTTCGGCTGGTTGAATATAAATAACATCAAAGTAGGTAACATCAAAAAGAAGGAATCGATAACTTGGACGACGGCACTCCCATACATTTTAGGTCCCTGTAAAAGGAGTTAATATCTGCGACTTTCCTCTGACAAAGTAATAATTCTATCCACTAATATCCCTTCATGGCCGTTCTGTATACATATTGCCAATGGCATTTCATTCAAGTAACAGCCTCTGGAGTATTTCTATGGATATGTTATCAAAACTACACATACTAATGGATCATCAGCATGCATTAGTTGCTAATGCGTGTGGTGGTGAGGGAGTTTATAAACGGATCTCGTTGATTTCCCATTATACATGGTGGACATGAGAAATAAGCTTTCATCTGTCAATGTCTTACCTTGCATGCATCATGTTTACAAATATCCTTAGGGTAAAGGCCTTTACTCTTTAAGGTGTCATACATATGACCCCGTTCTTACGATGCATTAAGATTGATCGATCAATCAATCTATCTATCTTTGTAGATCGTCTGGTGAATGAAGTACATCCAGACACACTTACTGAACCACTTTGCTTAATAAACATCACTGCCTCGGCCCCAGAGTAGGCTTGGAACATGGAGTAAACGTATAAAAGGACTCTTTGGTGTTCCTTCCTTGATAAAATATTGTTTGCTACGAAATACACGAATGCACAGTTTCTCTCTTCTGTGTGCTGTGTAGGTATATGTGAGGAAAAGAGTTTTAAGAAAACTTTTCTTATGGGCACCCACACTCTGAGGAACAGGATATCAAATATACAAGGAGAGACCCGGCTATGTACTGTACGTTGAAAGAACGAAGGATGGATAGACAAAGGTAGAAGAAGAAGCACCTGAATATGTAACTTTGTTATAGAAACGTTTAAGCTTATCGCTGCTAGTAATGTGTGTGTGTGTGTGTGTGTGTTTTCTATTCTTTATTCGGTCATTTGAGGACAATTTCGCATTTTTACTGTTATTTCTTGTGTATCTTCCCATTTTCACATCGGTATTTATAACCGTACTTGATCTCCACGTTGCGCATCCATTGTTTAACTCTCCAAGAACGAAGTTGCTCCTGTAAAATACGAATTTCGTCAAGAAAAAAAAAAAAAAAATCTTCCCCTTGGCATGCATGGCAACATAGCTAAGTGAGGACAGGAATACAAGTGCTGGCTGTCCAACGTACATAAATCTGTACACGCATAAGTTGATTCTTAGTAATTTTTGGTTTTAAGCTGATACGCGTGTCGTTTAATTTCTTTCTCAAGCCACGCCTTCAGTGTAACCACCTCCATGCACGCTCAGACTGGAGTGTGTCACAAGTGTGCGTGCATGGGTGCTGAATACAAACAATTCACTCACAAAGATTTAGTTCTCACAGCTTAACCTGCTCTTCATTGGGCGGAAACACGCAGGTGAATTACTGTTCAACCACCACCAGTGTTATGTGTCGGGCCAGCGGGTGTGCCACAGAAATTACTGGGTTTCATTAATTTTCTTACAGCGAGCGTAGTCCAAAAGGAAAGTGGCGAAAAAAAATGTTTCTCCCGAATAAAGGATCATCGAGCCTCAGGTTCTTTACGTTCAGACTAAGAGGTTGGCTCTGCCAAAGAGATGAAATGATGCGCCATGATCCAAAAAAAAAATAAAAAATGTAGGTAATGACGTCAGATGGATGAAGCTCTGCCACAGAGGCTTTAATTATTCAAAAGTAGATGAAACCTGGAAAGAACAGCTCCACAAAACGATATCACGAACATATGTTACTTTTTGCATTTTTTTTTTTTTTCTTAATGAAATCATTTCCTCTAGCATACATGACTCAGGTTTAAAAGATGCATTAATTAAAAAAATAAATAAATAAATAAATAAATGAAAGTTTTTTTTTCGTCTTACATTGATGTAAGTATTCATAACTTTACAAATGGTGCCTTTGTTACGGCGCGATGGATATATATATATATATATATATATATATATATATATATATATATATATATATATATATATATATATATATATATATATATATATATATATATATATATATATATATACACACACACACACACGGAGTGCTGTGAGTTTGCTTAGTGTGAAGCGAATTCGAAAGTACAGTGCCAGAATAGGTTGTATACATTAATACATTTGCATGCATATGTAGGAACAATAGTTATTAACTATTTTACACATACGTGAAACAACAGTTTCAGTAAATCATACCACATATTAATAGACAAAAATAAATAAACGAAAACGGTTTTTGTAACGTGATGGGAAAATATTTCTTAGTTGTAATCTTAAGCCTAAGGTAATACTGGTTTTCCTGTATATTCCAAACATAAACTGTGTACACACAAAAACATTGTATTCATGACAGCTTCTTGACTTGTAACTGAATGTTAGCTAAGGGTCATTCCAAGATAAGCTTGAATACGGTTTCCATTGGTCGTACACATTGCATTGTAACATGAAATAGATGCGGTATGATTTGCATATTTCAATGCACCACAACTTACAACACAGTGTTACTTTGAGTTGCTTAGTGCATCTCTAATCTGCTCACGATTGCTGCCAGTAAAGCATTAACAAAACATAAAAATAATGCGGTGTTCGAGTTAGGTTCGTTAACGATATTGATTAAAACATTGCTAGGATGTGGTGCTAGTATTCGTCTGCCGCTACAATACACAGCAACAGTGTACTGAGGAAGTACGCTGTGTAGATTATCGAACAAGCTTGAATAAACCGGCCAGAAGAGAGAGAGAGAGAGAGAGAGAGAGAGAGAGAGAGAGAGAGAGAGAGAGAGAGAGAGAGAGAGAGAGAGAGAATTATCCATCAGTCAGCAATCGTGACGACCAAGTGTACACTTCTGTAGACTCGAGGTCTGGTCCGCCATGAATAATAAGTCATCAATCAACGATCGTAAGATGGTTCTTATCTTGACTACTAAGCGCACAGAATTATAGCCCCTCTCAATTCGATGTCTGGTTCCGCCATGAATAATAAGTCTGAATGGTTCAAGGTCGGGGTGTTTCAATCAATAACGATGGCACTGTCCCAAAGCGTTAAAGGTGAGTAGACTAGCGCATTGGCTGATTATTATTGCTCCTTCCCACTCTGGTAGGAAGGTTGTGATCGTAGAATTTGTTAACATTCACATCATCTATGTTTATTCAACTTTAGTATTCTGAGCTGGAGACAGGAATTGGACATATATTTCTCATGTTCTGTCCTGTTGTGATCTTGTTTTATTTTATCTCTCTTCCCGACCGTGTACATCTAGGCAAGAGAGGTAAACATTGTAGTATTGAAATATCATTAGAACTAATCGGTGATAAGAAGAAGCTAGACATACTTGCACTTACGGATCACCATACAGGTTGTTCAGTGTTACGCATGAAGGGGTGGCTGTTGCTCGTGGCAGGTGTTGAACTTAGTATGAAGACCATGGCTTTCAAGCTTTTACCTCGTGCCTGTTCTCCTTCCGCCCTATTGCATTTGTTGCTGAATTATGAAGTGCCGGTATTGTCACATTATTATTATTATTATTATTATTATTATTATTATTATGCTACCTACTGCTGCTACTGTCCTTAGTTTTTTTTTTTCTTTTCCGTATAAAGTGGATATCAATAAATTCCCGGAAACCAAGGAATGAATAAACACGGGAACATGGGATGGAGGAGGGTGAAACACAAGGGAAGGAGAAAGGGAAGGTGAAAAGTGAGAGCAACCTACTCGTAAATATGAGTGAAAATAGAAACATCCGCGAAACGAAAGCAGAACAAGGGAGAGGGCAGAGCAAAGAGGGACAAAAACAGCAGGAATAGAACAGAATACGAATAGCCTAGATACAGTGCGTAGAGAGAGAGAGAGAGAGAGAGAGAGAGAGAGAGGGAGAGAGAGGGAGAGAGAGAGAGAGAGAGAAAGTCATATAAAGACAAAGAGAAACCAAGACCGCCATGTTATTTTTGGCCAGAAGGTTTTCGGACACTACCAGTCTTCGTAATTATGTTGCCAGGGTCATATTTCCACACGTTTCCTCTCTCTCTCTCTCTCTCTCTCTCTCTCTCTCTCTCTCTCTCTCTCTCTCTCTCTGTGTGTGTGTGTGTGTGTCTGTGTGTGTGTGTGTGTCTCTGTGTGTGTGTGTGTGTGTGTGTGTGTGTGTGTGTGTGTGTGTGTGTTTGTGTGTGTCTCGTTTATGGTATTTTTTAATAAGAACATAAGAACATGAATTAGGGAAGCTGCAAGAAGCCGCCAGGCTTACACGTGGCAGTCCCAGCTATTTCCACCTATCATCCCCATCCTATATAAACCCGTCTAATCTTCTCTTAAAGCTCCCCAGTGTCCTATCACTAACAACATGATTATTGAGTCCGTTTCACTCATCTACCACTCTATTTGAGAACCAATTTCTTCCTATCTCTTTCCTAAACCTAAATTTTTCAACCTTAAACCCATTATTTCTTGTTCTATCCTGGTTGCTGATCCTAAGAATTTTGCCTACATCCCCCTTGTTGTACCCCTTATACCACTTAAAGACTTCTATCAGGTCCCTTCTTAACCTACGTCTCTCTAAAGAATGTAAATTTAACAGCTTCAATCTCGCCTCGTAAGGAATATTCCTCATCCCCTGTATCCTTTTAGTCATTCTCCTTTGTATTGTAAGAGCGCTGCTGGCCAAGGACAACAAAATGGGCGTCATAAAAAAAAGGCCTACTGAGGTGCAAGTCGTTTGTTGTGTGTGTGTGTGTGGGTGTGTGTGTGTGTGTGTGTGTGTGTGTGTGTGTGTGTGTGTGTGTGTGTGTGTGTGTGTGTGTGTGTGTGTGTGTGTGTGTGTGTGTGTGTGTGGCTTCCTTCCTACAGTGACCAGTAACAAATTAATTGATTTTAACCTCCATCAGCCTATGATCTGGAGGGCGGTTGGAAAGGCAGCAAATAAAATTCAAGTTTCCTAATCTTTGTTTGTTTGTTTTTTTTTTCTGTTGATTACTTTAACTCGTATGTCCAATTTCTGGCTTCTCATACATTAAGGAAAATTACATCAATTTCAGTTCATCAGTTTCAGTTATTTCCTTTTATGCTACAATGCCACACACTAATATAATATGTGTAACGTAGATATTCGTGCCAGTAGTATGTACTACTGTACATGCCATATTCATAATGGATGCATACAAACAGATTTATGCTTACATTGGCTTTGGGTGTAGGGGGAGGGAGGGAAAAACTGATACGGAGTTGAGAGGAATCCTCCCCAATGAGCAAACGTGGAATTAAAAAAAAAGAAAAAAAAACACTAAGAAAAACGTAAAACAATTGGAACAACAACGTTTGGTGAGGTAACACAAAGGTGTTAACTTTTTCGGTAAACACTCATCAGGAAATACATTCCACACTTTGGTTAAACTAAGGATAAGTGTCTAAAAATTGGCTTGTTGAACAGAAGTTTCGCTGAGAAATGCACACATAGAATCGTAAACTACGACGTACTTGGCGCAGAATTTTCCCAGAAAATTTTGCTCCTCATTATCGACAATCTTGAAAAGAAAGAAAAAACATGGTTAATACACCAAACATTCGTCGATAATGAAGCTACAAATTCATAATAGGCACGGAATAAGAATGTTTGGTAAACAAAACGATTTAAAATTTAAGCTTCTGATCAGATAGAACAAACAACATCGAAACTACGATACTCAAACGAAAGAAAAACATTTATGGCAGTCTTATCACTGAAATATGGTTTTGAATTTCTCGAAAGTTTCCTTAGATGTGCATGAACCTAGGAAAGGTTGGGAACCGCAGGTGTAGTGTAGTGTAGTGTACTGTAAGGTGTTGTGTAGAGTAGTGTATTGTAATGTGTTGTGTAGTGTAGTACAGTGTAGTGCATTGTAATGTGTTTTGTAGTGTAGTATAGTGTAGTGCATTGTAATGTGTTGTGTAGTGTAGTGTATTGTAATGTGTAATGTAGTGTAGTGTAGATGTAGTGTGTGTAGTATAGCATGGATTTGTTACTGCCTTGAATATGGTACAATTTCATCTTAAATATTAAATATTTGGGCGATGGGCCTCAGAGCACCTCACTTCTGGAAGAAGAGAGCGCAAATCCGAGTTCCGGGAACACACCTCCTGGATACACCTGGACACCGCCCCCCCGGTGGTTTCCTTGTGCCAGCTGGGCGAGGGAACCTCCGGGCGGCTGGACCTGGTGGACTTCGCCGGCGAGGTCCTCGTCAGAAAAGGGTTTAATTTTGCGGACAACCTGGACGAGGCGTACGCCATGGCCATGCTGCAGGGCGCGGGCGGCACTCCCCTCCTGAAAGGAGTCATTTGGGAGCAGCTGACGGCCTTCATGGCATTACTGTGGCGTCTTGACGCTGGGAAGCTTCCTTGAGTCCCGGCCAGGAAGTGAGCAAGTGGCGCGTGTGCTGCAGCAGCCGCGTGTGCGGGTGAGCGAGGGGCTGGTGCACCTGGACCTTAAGGGGGACGTCATGGTGAGGCAGACCCGCGGAGGAGCCCCAGCGGTGCACCTCATCGACGTGGGGCCAGTGCATCCCCTTCACAGAGGCGGAGCCGAGTGAGGCGAACTGGACGTGTCCCCAGGTACTGAGCGCTGCGGCCCCGTCACCTTCCAGGCCGATGTGTACTCCCTGGGACGCTTCATGAGGCCCGCCCACCCGCACCTGCAAACACACCCCTGCGCCGGCATACTATAGATGCTGGCGAGCCATGCGCTGGCCGAGGACCCAAGAGACCGGCCCAGCCTCGACACGCTTGTTAGCATGCTTAGTTATGGCGCCCACTGAGCGTCCACGCTCACGCCCGCCCACTGCAGCCACGAGATGGGGCCTTTTTAGTTCTCTTCGTAGCCTTACCCAGGATTTTTCTAAGGAAAGGAAAAGTGCGTATATAATACAGAAAAAAGTGTGTGTGTGTGTGTGTGTGTGTGTGTGTGTGTGTGTGTGTGTGTGTGTGTGTGTGTGTATTGAGTGTGGTTTTGTGTGTGTGTGTGTGTGTGTGTGTGTGTGTGTGTGTGTGTGTGTGTGTGTGTGTATTGAGTGTGGTTTTGTGTGTGTGTGTGTGTGTGTGTGTGTGTATTGAGTGTGTGTGTGTGTATTGAGTGTTTGTGTGTGTGTGTGTGTGTGTGTGTGTGTGTGTGTGTGTGTGTGTGTGTGTGTGTGTGTGTGTGTCTTGAGTGTGTACGTGGAAGAGAAAATAAAAGAAAACGAACAAAAAAAGTCATCAGCGACCAAAAATAAGAATGAAGAAACTGAAGAAATAAAATCAGAAAATGAACAAAAAAAGTCATCAGCGACCAAAAATAAGAATGAAGAAACTGAAGAAAAAAATCAGAAAATTAACAAAAAAAGTCATCAGCGACCAAAATCAAGGATGAAATTGAATTGAAGAATTGTGTGTGTGTGTGTGTGTGTGTGTGTGTGTGTGTGTGTGTGTGTGTGTGTGTGTTTATTGGGGATAGTAAAGTGGGGAGAAAGAAGGAACTTGGGTGGAAGAATAGTTTTATGAAAGATGAAATATAGTAGGAGATGTAAAAGATGACGGGCTAACCGTCTTGCTGTTCATATTGTATGTTAATGATTATGTTAATAATATGGTGTTTGGCTGCCTCATAATTCACTTTGGTTGTTATATGTATCAATTCTTTTCCAATTGTTTCCTGCAGGAAAGGAAATAATTGTTCTTGAAATTAAAGATTTTGGTTATTTATTTTGTACTTACTACCTTTATGTATAATTTCATGCAATGTGTGTGTGCGTGCGTGTGCCTATGTTGTGCTCGTGTATAATGGGGGCGGCTGGTCTTTTTTCTAATTCAAGGTAAGGTTTCTTGAATCAGCTTTGTACTGCGCTGTTGTCATCAGAGATGATTGTTCTGTATAGGTTGTCCTGTAGTGTGTCAATTAACTTTTCTTTGATCTTATTTCCTCTGTTATGCAATGGTATATTTATTGGGTTTATGTTAGATGTAAGATGTAGTTTCTCTGTAGTTTTGCTGTAGGGATAACGCTCTTCAAATGCGAACCGAAGTGCTTGGTTTTGGATTCTTTCCAATGGGTGGCTGTCTTGGATATTGCACGAAGTGGGTATGGCGGGTACGTGGTGACTGGAAGGACACAAGCTTTTACGAAGTGAATTTTAATATTTTGTGCTTAGTTTACAGAATCTCCTAATTGATGTTAGTGCTGCTTTTGCTGATCGTTTGATGTGTTCAGTGTGGTTGTTTATACCTCTGGAATTGATGCTCATTCCTAGGATTTTTCCTTTGGTTGTGTATGTTATGATTGTTCCGTTAATTGCTATAGGGTGTATCTTTCTTATTGCAAGAGGGATAACTGTGAATTTTGATGTTTGTTTTTATTTTCTATTTTTCTCAATCATTTACCTTCGTGACCTCTATCTTTTTTGGCCAGCATTTTCTGTGATTTACCAGGCTGTTATTATCTGAGTGATGTCGTCTGCATATATTATATTGGTACAACCGTGTGATGGGAAAGGGGAGGTCATATGTATAAAGGGAATATAGGGTGGAGGATATAGAACTTCCTTGAGGTACATCACTTCCTATGGAGAATCTAGGTCCTTGGTAGTTTAGTAGATATATGCGGGCATCTCTGTTGTCCAGGAAACTGCAAAGTATTTTGGAGAGAATTGAAAGGAGACCAGTATTGATGTCTTTGATGTGTTCTGAGTATTCGTTTGTGCCCAGTTTAAGCCTCAATATTTTAGCGTCTTTTGCATAGGGTACATTGTTCCCGTCTCTGGTGACTGGTTTCATCTTTTTTTATTGTTTAGGCAGTAATGTGAATTTTTGTGTGTTTGTTTTAATTTTCCATTTGTTTTCGTAGTTATTGATATTTTTTTTTTATTTCTCTTTCTATTCTCTTTGCTAACATGTTTTTTGATTTACCTGCATATGTGATGATTTGTGTGACGAATATTTGTGCTGTCTGTGCGTGGTGTTGTAATGTCGTGCGTGTATACAGTGTAGAGAGATTATTTGTAAGCAATCTGCCACTGGATATGACTACCGAATATGAAAATGTTGATGATTTTGCCAATAATGTAACAAATGTCTTATATGAGTGTGCAGCTACTAGTAGGTGTGCCCAGGATGTACAGAACGTTGACAATAATTTAGGCAGGTGGGAGAGGTTAATGGAGGATAAAGATGATGCGCGAATATGGAGAGCTATAAACTGGAGGGGAGAGCTTGGAGTAAATTACAATGAAGATCAATGATCGACTGACCAGAAATTTAAGGAGTATTTTGAGAATTCGCTTAACTTACAAACCAATTTGGAGCTCTCTGATGATTTGTGTACTGATGTGAATGTATCTTTTTTAGATGAACCTATAACATCAATTCAGGTAGAACAGCAAGCTAAATTCATGAAGTCTGATAAAGCATGTGGACTTGATAGGGTATATTCGGGTATATTTAAGATTTTACCTGAGACGTGGATTCTAATAATTACTTCACTATTTAATAACATTTTTCTCCTCAGGAGTGTATCGCAATCTTGGGCAAGAGCAAAATTGTTCACAGTATTTTAAGAAGGGGGATAGATCGAGTGCCCGAAATTATCGAGGAATTAATATTATAAGCTCCCTAGCGAAACTGTATGACATGGTACTGTGCTCAAGATTAAAGCTCTAGTTTAGGCCGCACCGTGAGCAGGCAGGTGAGCAGAAGAGGGGCTCTCTCGAACATATTATGTCATTATGGTTGTTATGTGATATGGCTTGGACAAAGAAGCTAACCTTATATGTGACGTTTGTGGATTTTTTCACAAGCGTATGACATGGTCCCCAGGAGAATATTGTTTAAAATATTACGCAAAATGGGATGTGGGTCAGTGATGCTTTGTGCTCT
>NW_026973700.1:365000-367500 GCF_035594125.1 Scylla paramamosain
TAATGACTCAGAAGGTTTCCTGAAATTTTTATTAGTATGACGAAACTTAAGCTAGAAGATCACCAGTAAATTGTCTTTTACGAAATTGTCGATCAAGGAAAAGTTAGTGAATAAATAGATGCTTCAAAATCTTTTCGTGGATAAACTTAAATAGCTTAGAAAGAGACGATATCAAAATATATAAAAAAAATGTAGATATAATGGAAGTGAAGCAGGAACAAATCCAAACTCTTCCTATGTTGATGGTTTCTGCAGATTTCAGCTTTAGGGATAGATCAGACGGCAGTGTTGCCATCTGGATAAAGTAATGGAGGGAAAAATGAGGAGGGAAAAATTATTATTCAGAAATTCTGATTGGGTACTAGAAGGCACGAGAAATATATCTCGTAAAATTTGACATTTCTAATTGATAAATAAGAATTAGCAAGTTGTATTACCTATCTGGCATGAATTTCGGCAGGAATATAAAGTAGGTATCGGGAGATCGAAGGTTAAATTTAATTTACTTCTCATGCTGCTCTGGATTGAGACGACTGGCAGCCGATGCCTTAAACAAAATTTACGACCTTTACATTTAGAAAAAAAAAAAAAAAAAAAAGTTTGTGAAAAATGTCTCCATGCTAAAGACATAACCTTTGTTATGTGCACTACACGAACTGTACTCCAACTTTTGAAAATCAATCGTAGATTTAAGTGAGTAAATCTCTCTCTCTCTCTCTCTCTCTCTCTCTCTCTCTCTCTCTCTCTCTCTCTCTCTCTCTCTCTCTCTCTCTCTCTCTCTCTCTCTCTCTCATGTGTAAGGGACTCTTATCGAGGGTACATGAGTTAAAAAGAAAAAAAAGGAAAAAAGCTCACTTATAATGCCGCTCCCACTTATTTCAGGATCATCACTATATATGCATCTGTCAATCTATTTATCTATTTATCTATTTATTTATCAATAGTTATATATGTACTTACAGATGACAGTGAACAATAAAGAGAAACAGAGACAACAGAAAATGGAAACATTCGGTATACCATGACAGAATGCAGCGGTTTCAGCAGGATTTGGCTTCACTGGCGTTGACTAGCAGGACAAAATATGCTTATAATTTGAAGTGGTGAGGACAGAACATAACTTAGCAGGGAAGTGGACACGTCTTTGTTCACGTGATCTTGGACTATGTGTTGTAAATGCTACACTTTGCGAAGAGCCGTTACCTTTGTAGATTTTTTTTATGGGGTGGGTCTTTTTTTATTGTCTTATTTCAGTTTGTTTCTAGTTAATTAGTTAATCAGGTACTGTGTGTGTGTGTCAGGGGGTGGGGGTGCGCGGGCGCGTATGCATTTGAATTGACAGAATATTGACGAATTAGCCGCCCATCGTGCTAAATACACTCGGATACTTTACTGAATTAAATTAAAATGCATAAAGAATTATGAGCCAGATATGAAATGGTAGAATGCTTTATGAGTTATTTATTGTAATGTTAAGAATAATACTGATAATAATGACTATCAATTTATTGCTGGAATGGTAGCTGATTTCGGATTAATGCTATTAACAAAGTTCTTTAGAAGTCAGTTGTACACTTGAAACAGTGATGGAAACATAAGCGAAGAGGGCGAATTACAAATTCTTTTATTAAGCATTATAAAGGATCTGGAATGATTGTGTACTGCTCCTTTACCTGCCTTGTTTGGGATAGGCCGATATGAAGCATCAGGGAAACCTGTTTATGCAGCAGTGTCCGGCGGTCAGTGGCACGACTGCTTCATAACCTATGTTGTGCTAAGATGAACGGAAACAGGAGTGTAAGAGTACGAGTATATCTATAGGTTCTCCGGGATTGTACAATTTCCGGTTTTTGTACCTTCTTCATCTAATCTGTTTTCTTTTCATGTAAATAACAAGGATTAAGAAGGATTGATCGTGTGAAAAGGATGTACAAGTAAGTGTAATCGATTTTTTTGATCAACCAAGAGTGTGAGGGTAAGGGGAGGTAGTAGCTGTTTGTGGGTTGAAGTGGGAAAGGAGTGTTGTGTCCGCCCACGTTTGTGTGTACGGCAAATGTTTCTTCTATCAAGTATGATTTAGAGGTTCAACTTATTTATCAGTTTATTTTCTTCAGCCTTGTATTAGACAGTTTCTCTCATGAACGACTTTTATGCATATTAATTTATATTTTTACCGATGCTGTGTACCCTGTGATTTTCCTGTTTTTGACTTTGTGTGTGAGCGTATTTTGTGTTGGAGTACATTTATTTGCTGCACTTTGTTGCCTCAAGGTCTTAAGAATAAACGCTCATATTTCCTAACTCTGCGAATCATTGCTTATCTTCCTGGTCGTGATAGATACGTTAAGACAATGTTGACCTGCAGTGGATCAAAAGTTTTGTTTTCAATAGATTATTTTAAGGAAAACTTCAGCAACAATGATTAAAAATTATAAAACTGCGGACACGTCAAATATAAGATGTGTGTGTGTGTGTGTGTGTGTGTGTGTGTGTGTCATTC